>NW_019723312.1:962660-1032751 GCF_002891405.2 Cryptotermes secundus | reverse complement strand
AAAAAAAAAAAAAAAAAACCTTGTTGAGCATTTTAGCACAAAGGACTTTGTATTTGAGATGGGATATGTGAGCACATTTTATGTAATTTATTATGGAACTAATTCAAAGCGACAAAGCATTTTTTTTTTTAATTTAGGATTCTAAGAGAGGCGATTATGAACAGAACTAGTTACTCGGATATCATTCCCCGTATTTCGGTGAAAGCCAAAATTAATTTTCGCAGGAAAACAGGGGGCACACTCACACAACTTTTCCACGGCACAAATTTTGGAAGCGCTCTCCTCCTGATAACATTTACAAAGTTCCCTGCGACTGGCCAACTCGATCAAATACTTCCGTGATTTTACTCGGGTCCTAAAGCAAAATGCTGAGTTGGGACACAAATTCTACTGCATTCTTCATATGTAGCCCCTTCACCCCCTCAGATTTTAAATAAGACATCGCTCTAATGAAGTTCTTGTAACATTCAAGTAAAACTTCAGATCATGCGCAGTAAAGCCCCCGCTCAAACTTTTTTACTCTGCTCGTAACAACTCCACTTCCTACCGCTTAACAATATTCATTTCCTAAAAATAGTAGAAGATAAATCTGTCCTTGTGCTTAATTAATTAGGCACTAAGCCATGAAGGCGCAGGGGGCAGTGGATGTATAGATCCACGTCTTCTTGACCTCGGCACTAGATGGAGGTGAATGGTAAGGTTCACGCCCCGGTTGCTTTAACCCTGGGGAAGGAGCCCCGGGTACCCATTGGATAGGAGGTTGGGTGGACCCCAGAGTCGGTCTTGACGACGTGGAGAAGAGAAAATTCTTGATCTTACCGGGACTCGAACTCCGACCCCTCGGTCGTCCAGCCCGTAGCTAGCCGCTACACCGACTGCGCTATCCTTGCTCCTATTACCTCCCTAACGCTTTACCCTTTTTGGGCCGTATCTTCACCAAGAGGACGAATCTGGATATCTTCAGAGCAAGGGCAATATTTCTGTTCCCTTTAAATTGCAGTCACTCTCACTACCCCACTCAACTTTTTAATTCCTCTTTGTTCAGGCGTCAATTTTTAAGGGTTACAAGAATAATATGAAGGTTTGTGAGCTCCGTTGTTACAGGCGAGAGCACAATTTTCATATTAACAACGAAACTCGGCATCCAAGTTCAGATGTAAACAATCTCCCTTGTATTGTTCGAAATTTCCAACCGGTTATATCACCACTTCTACGTCAGACGCGAGCCAATTAGCGTCGAGTCATTTCTGCTACATTCGTCGGCACTTGATGCCAGAAACAAAGGGAGAGTGAAGAGAAAGAGGAGGGGGGGGGTAGAAGACACTAGGAGAGATACGTAAAAATTTCATACTTCGAAGGTTCCCAGGCAGTGCCAGTTAGACCTTCCGGTAAAGGTACTTTCCAGATAATAAAGGGTTCATAGAAAAGACAAGAGCGGTGGAAGTGGTCACAAAGGCAGAGGACAGAAGTTGAGCCGGGGCCTTACTGCGCATGGTCAGAATTTTCGTATGAACGTTGGAATGGCCGCATCAGAATGAAATTTTAACATCCGGATGCAGACTGACTTCTAGCAAGTAGTCCGGAATTCAATACGCAGAACCTAACGTGTGTCCCTGTCAGTGCTGCTGCTTCCTTCTAACTGTCAACAATCTTAGCGTATAGACTTACTTTACGACTGTGACTTACCATTAATCACTTCGTCTCAGCGACAAGCCCGTTGAGACTCACGATCACAGGCCATTTCTTTCAACTCAACCCTCGCGGTCATAGTCCTTATTTAGCATCCCCTCTGACGAGAAAACTGGTCTGTCTTTCAAATTCCTGCTGGCCTTCGGCAGCAGAGTTATTCTCGGGTCCGAGTCCCGCGGGACTATTGATCATATTTTACTGTCTCAGATTCGAAACTTCCCCCCCCCCCACCTGGATATCCAGGTTACCATATTTGTAAACCCTAGGAAGAGGACGGCCAGGTTTTAGCCCCAGGCACTGTTTGTTTTACGTCTCCTAGTACGACCCGC
Source organism: Cryptotermes secundus (assembly GCF_002891405.2). Classification (NCBI taxonomy): domain Eukaryota; kingdom Metazoa; phylum Arthropoda; class Insecta; order Blattodea; family Kalotermitidae; genus Cryptotermes; species Cryptotermes secundus. The sequence goes on along the minus strand of NW_019723312.1, from coordinate 1,030,733 downwards.
AAGGCTACGATGGAAGTATTCGAACAGGCCTGCACACGGGCCTCAACTATCTCGTCTAGTATACTATATTACACAATAAGATTTCAGATCGTACGTCTAAGGAAACACATTACGTCTCCACTACAGAGCCCAACCGGTTAATGCTGTTTGGGGAAACAGTCGCTGTTTATTGTGAGAACCATACGGAACACACATACACTGTGTGGGCAGAATGAAGAGACTTTTCATATATATGAATTCAGTCCGTACCTCACAGGAAACGCATTACGTCTCCGCTACAGAGACCAACCGGTTAATGCTGTTTGGGGAAACAGTGGCTGTTTATTGTTAGAATCATAACAACACAAAAATCAAATAATTTACCAATATTTATAGTTTTGGATTCTTATCTTTTAAATTAAAATTTACAAAAGCTTAGTGCCTGTACTATTGAATAATTCTGTCAAGGAAGCCTGTGTACCTTAAATAAATCAATGTAAAAACCAATTCGGATTGAAACATTAGAAAACTAAAGTTTCTAACTACTGTACGTTATGCTCGATGGTTTTTATTCCGTTAATATTAACAGGCAATATAACAGCTGAGATGTCTCGTATAAAAATATGCTTCTTCACTTCCACAACAATATTTCCATTTTTATAACTGTGGTACAAAACGAAATGCGTTGGTATGCTCAGTATTGCGACGTCACAGAAACTGAGTGCACAGGCTAATTACGTCACAAGTCACAATCGTTTGCGTGCAAATGGCAGGCCTGAAAACGGAAATAGAATTTTTACTTTCCCACTTAGCAGTGACGATTTTCGCTGGACGAAATATTTGAAGGGAAAAAGAAACTTAGGTCATGTCTCCATTTCGTTGCAGAAAGAACGTCCATCTCTCGTCTTCTTTTTTTAAGACCTTTTGAATTATCCGACTGACACATTTCTTCCTGTTATACAGCACCAATAATAGACCTTTTTTTCTTAACGTGAAAAATTCCGACACCAGATGGCAAAGCAATAGCGGCAGCAGTATAAAATGGCCGTCATCCATCAATTGGTTGACATTGCTTTATTTTCATCTATCAAGAGAAATTTTTCATAGCAATGTTGGTAGGTTTTTGTGTGTGAAGTGGGGTCAAGTGGGGAGGAGAGGGTAGAGTGAGGAAAATTGGAGTATGCACAATATTGAATTAAAAACGGTTCAATCTTCTGAAATGACACACGCAGCTAGAGCAGATGGGCCCGACGTTACGAGGGAGATACTCAACCGGCGCAAAAAGATTTATCGATTGTAATTTTGGGTGCGAGCCATAAAAAAAAATATCAGCCGGAGCTCCAAGCTATAAACTATTGAGAGGGGGCGTGGATGGTCTTCAAAATTCTAAACTAAATAACACGATACAGCAGGATCTCCCACAAATCATGGTATAAACACAGGCAATATATTCAGGGAGCAGAGTCATTTTCGACAACCTAGTAATCTCTATTTCACCCAACAGTTTCCAGGCCTTTTGCCGAACCCGAAGGTTCATTACCCTTTACAAAATAACTCTCAACTGAGCCCGAGTAATCCAATATAACACATTTATTTTAATATCACCATTCTGATTGCTTTCTATAATAGACTTACGTTGTGTTTCCTGTGAGGTAGGAACTAAATGGGCGATCACCGTTGCCGCGCGATCTAAGGCCTGAACCGCCTTCGCCCGCTCAAACACTGGGATCGTGAGTCGAATCCCACCCAAGACATGGATGTCTGTGTGCGTTTATTCTGTTTGCGTTGTCCTCTGTGTAGGTAGCGATTTTGTGACGGACTGATCCCCCATCTAAGGAGTCATACCGAATGTGTATAGGATTAAGAAACTGTAAAATCGGCCAAGGTCCAAAAGGGCTGTACAACCATAGAGATTAAAAAAATCAGAGTGAGCGGTAGGCTTAAAAAGGGCTCCGTCTGTGACTTGAAGGCAAACATGACTGAACGGAAGTAAAGTGGAAGGCGGTGATAAACACTTTGCCTCTGACTCAATTAGGGCGCGCTCCATTCCATTAAGATACACCATAGAATACTTAAACCGATTAACTTGAAAACAAGATACAGCGATAACCTGCTCCTAATTGCTTTGTTATTCCCGACTGCAATATTTCTTCGCCTTCATGCACCCTTAAAACTGCGAAAGGAGGGAAGAGTATTACGTAAACGAGGGGCAATTTATTTATAAAGTGAACGATGTCAATTGGCTTATTTAATCTCTGAATTCTGAAGGAGGAAAAGAGACAGAAGAGGCAAGGAGACAGTGGAAAAGGGAGTAGTGACAAACACAATATTTTAAGGAAGAAAACAGAAAACTTTTCCAGTTTTGAAGGTTTCCACGCGGCGTCCTTTCGTCCTTCTGGTAGAGGTCCGTTTGACACAGGATGAAATGTTGGCAAGTGCAGAAGATAAAAAGGAAAGCGGACTTTGTTGTGAGCAGAGAAATTAAGTTGAGGAGTATATAAGAATTTCGACTATAATGCTGGAAGGGCTACATCAGAATGAATTTTTGATTTCACATTAGGAGGGCTACATTAGGGGGACGTTTTGATGTTAACACCGGGGAAGGTTGCATGGACGCAAGCAGTGTAACGTGGAATTTGGGGTACCAATTCTGCACTTGATCCAAGACCGAGGACAGACGCAGAAAACACTGACTGCTCTGCCTGAACTTTATAAACAAACTCAGTCGGTACCTCGCAGGAAACACATTACGTCTTCGCTACAGAGCCCAACCGGTTAATGCTGTTTGGGGAAACAGTCGCTGTTTATTGTGAGAACCGTATGGAACACAAATACGAGTACACTATGTGGGCAGAATGCAGAGACTTTATATATAAGAATTCAGTCCGTACCTCACAGGAAACACATTACGTCTCCGCTACAGAGCCCAACCGGTTAATGCTGTTTGGGGAAACAGTCGCTGTTTATTCCCAAAATTAATATTACTTTATTTTCCTATGGTTCTTTCGGGCGGATTTAGGACAAAAATTATGACGAAACTTTGCGAAAGGGTTTTTGTTATTAGTCGGGATTCGAACCTGGTAACTTTTTCAGGTCTCTTACCACTTAACTAATCCGCTCCATGAATTTCAAAACGAAATCAGTTCAAAGTGATAAATAACCAGGCAGATGAACACAGAAGTTTGCAACGATCGGTTTTACGTTACGCGAAAAAAAAAACTTCGGAAAATTCGTAAAATATGGAAATGGGGTGAGCTATATAGTCTACTGGTAGCAGATGTTGGTGCAATTTTTTCCAGGAACTTCGATTTTCACTTAGCGTGTAAACAAAAGGTTACCGCAGTCGACTGCTTACCTTAAGATACTAGCAGCAACTTAATGACCTATCTCCGCCCTTAATTTATTTTGGCGTGGAGCTGAAATACTTGAAAATACAGATCCTCAACGATCTGCACGGCGCAATATTTGCTATTCTCTTTAGTTCTGTAAGACATTTATATGCATTTTACCATCCACCTCCAGACTAAATTTCACGTGCGTCAACTCCACTGATTCTGCAGTCTTAGCCATCAACCCGAAATTTATATACAGATGTGTCACCGAGAACCCCATATTATTTTACTGAAATTTTACTTTCATATTGTAAAGTGTATACTCATCGCTAGGCAACGGCTCGGTAAACACATTCCCACGAAGCGAGCAGCCGTATGGCGTTTAAAAGACAAATTCCGGTCGCACTGCCACTATTTTTTTCTCTGGCTATATTATGTTGTTAAGGATCATCCTATATACTATGATATCAAACTGCATGTAATTTGGAGAGAATGCAGTTCTTGATGCTACAGAAGACAACTCCTACTCGCAATTCATTCCTTCTCTCTATCCCTGAATTTACTGCATTATTCATGATCACACTGTATAAACTGTAATGCATATCGATCGAACCCAGCTAAGTCCGGGGGTGTTAAGTGACAATTTCTGTAGGTGTTTACGGTATTGGGAGGCTGTGGCGATGTTGCGCCGTCCTAAGGATTACACAGCTCGCCACATGCATTACACTGCCAGAGACTCTCAAATGGATATTGCTCTTACATTGTTTCCTTGATGCTCCCTCCTCCCGTAGGTGTCAACATAAAACTCTGCTATACAGGGCGATGCCACTTTTACGAGGAACAGCGTATTTGAATTTCGACTTCAACAATTATCACCACATCCGTATATTATTAAATGACAGAATGTTTATTTACTTTATATATTTATATATTTTTACATAACATATTTAAATGTTTGTTTTCTTAGTTAATGGATTATCGAAGTTCTAATTTAAATATTTATATTGATTTTCCTATTTAATTACTTATTAACTTACTTACGCACATATTCAATTTGTTTATTTATTTAAGAACGTTATGAATACTTCATGGCATGTAGCATCTGACGGTCAAATTGGTGAATAATAAACTGGAAGGGATAAGCTAGGAAGCAGTGGTGGCCTAATTAAAGATATAAACCCGAAATTTTCTTGACGGAACTAAAATTAAAACTTACGAGAAATCTCTAAACTCTGAGCTGAGGATGCACTGCTAAAAACTGTATTACCGTTACCACTAACAGCGATGCAATCCCTTAATTATTTACGTTCTGAACCCGAGAGCTAATGGCCGACTACAGGGCCAGCCGAATACAAGTAACACCAGCAATAAGACAACACAGGAAAAAAAATCTTTAATAATAATAATAATAATAATAATAAAATTAGCTGAAACTATCCATGTAATAGGATTGTGAGACGTCGAGGCTCCAACATTATCTAGACAATCGGCTCACAGATGGCCGTGTATGTGTCAGCCTTTCGCGCCGGCCGCCTTTTACCCGCAAGAAGATATGCTGATAACTACTCTACGTCATATAAACTTCTTCTTCTTACTGAAATGATGATGAAATCTGTTTCCTTTCAAGTTACATGTTTTCTTGTTGGAAGACGCTTGCAGTTAATGCCTTAAGCCGTGTTAAGTTGGTGAGCCTGTTAAACGGCACAGAAGATAACGCTGAAATAATGATGGCAAGCATGTAATAGGATTATTGTGTTTATTACAGCGGAATGAATACTCTCATCCGATTAGAACCTGGCGCTCCCGGAAACAACGGAGCTTGCTACTGACAGATACACTGACACACTTGAGCGTGTTTCGTTCGTGAAAGGGCATCACAGGTCGCGGGCTGGCGGTCGCTGTACAGACATTACACTGCACTGTAGCCAACCCCCCTCGTCAGAGAAGCTGTTCAGGACACTGACACCAATGCCAATACGGATACTGACATTAGTAATAATATTAAAAAAGACAAAGCTATCCTTGTAACAGGTCCTGGAAGCCCATTGGGTTGTGACACGTCGAAGCTCCCATATTTCCTAGACAATCGCCTCACATATGGCGGTGAGGTCAGCTTTACGCGCCTGCTGCCCTTTACCCCAGGAAGATTCCTGGTACTCATTTCTGTTACAGGCTGAGTCGACCCCGGCGCCATAGTGCGACTAGAAGGATTAGACCAATTGAAAATCCTCATCGGGAATCGAACCAGCGACCTTCCGTCTTACAGCATAGTGCCTCAACTAACTACGCTACCGCATGCTGTGTTGTGATAGTAATACTGGCAGAATTATTATCACTACTTGTTACTTTGAAGAAAATTACCTGTGTTAATTTTTTACAGGCATGGAAAAAGTACGCGTAAAATTGTCCCTGTGCTTAATTAAGAAGTGGGAAGTGGAGGTATAGCTCCACTATTCTTAACCTCGGCGCTAGATGGAGTAGGTAACTTCACACACTGGTAGCTTTATTCTTGGGGATGGAGCCCCCGTTACCCATTGGATAGGAGGCTGGGTGGGCCTCAGAACCAATCTGGACGGTGTGGAGATGGAACAAAATACCTTTCTCCTGCCGGGAATCGAATCCCTGTCGTCCAGCACCGTAGATCGTCACTATACCGACTGAGCTATCCCGGCATCCATCTCAATGCCTGTCTCCAAAGGATCGTCAGTTATTGCAGCCATGTTCCTGTTTCACAGTCTATAAAGAGAAATTAGCTTGGTAGGAGTTGGCATCCCTACTTACAACGCAGCAGTTCCAAAGATCTTCGATATGAAAGAAATGACACAAAAGAACATCTTCAAACACCGGAGAGCAGGAAAATCGTCACTTCTTCCCATGAAAAGTGGTTCAGGGAAACGTGACACGCAGCAAGGAAGGAGACCGCACCTCTCACAGACACTCTATTCGGGGACAAGACAGGATATTGGATCCTAAGGGTCTCAGGATTCTGAACATAGTCATATATCTTACATACGATCGTGTGTCATCACTCGATCAATGATTTAACACACGCAGGACAATGTACAGCTCCGGATACAAATTTGTCATCTTCTTCCTACACTTCCCTCTATATACACGGTGTGACAATTAAGTTCCCGGACTGGGGCCATAAAGAACCACACAAAAAAGATAAAAAAATATTTATTAATACCACCACTCGATATATTCCCCGCCCGCCTCCGCACAACCCTTACATCGCTCATACAACAAATCGAAAAGACTGAGAAAATGTTTCTTCCCGTATCGCCTTCAGTTCTGTCGTCACGGTCTGCTGGATCCTTCCAATTCCTTGTCGTGTCTTTCCTTCGTCTGCATGTCTTACGGTTCGTTCAACTGTGCAGTGATGAATGGAAGGAATTCGGAAGGATATTGCAAAGAGTGAGTGTGATGTATTGAAGGTACCATCCCGTAGTTCCCCTGAAAGGTCCTGAGGAAAACCAATAAGAGGACCCTCAGAAATTATAGTCAATGTCTTCAAGTCGAGATTCAAACCAAGCATCCCTTGAATACGAATTCACAATCACTGCACCGCCATCAGGTTTGGCGTTACGCAGTTGAATTTGGTAAAGAGGCGTCAAAATTAGCAGACACCAGCTGCTTCCATCTTCAAGGCAGATTCGGATAAATTAAGGCATAGGTTAGTGTGGGATATGGATTGGATTCATCTGGCTCGGTGAAAGGTCTTTTGGCGAGATTTTGTGACTACGGTCTTAGAACAAAAATATGACAATGGGTACCGACATGACCAGAAACTAAGAATAACTGTGCTGGCGAGGACCATCAGCAATTTACTGCTATGCTAAGAATTTAGTTAACATGCATAAGCAACCAAAGGATGTAGTTTTGCAATGAAACGTGGAGATAAGCGCCATGTACGCTGTCAACAGACGCGCCGTGATGAGATGAAAGCAGACACCAGACAGAAACAGTTAAACAATACTATTCGCATCTTCTGACTCGCAAAGTGAGCCAGGCGAAGTTATTCCTGTTGGGCCCCGTACTGATGCTTCATGGCAGCTCTACTGACAATTGCAGCTAGGCCGTAGACAACTCACTACTGCCTGTCTCTGTCCCCATGCAGCAACATACAAGGTTCAAGCAGTTCGCCGTGCTCATGCGGCAACTTCTCCGGCAGCATCGTATGGCGTGTAATCTATATGTAGGACGGCAGGCGCTTGGACATTTCTGAGCTTTTACGAACAAAGAATTTGGCGACGTTCATATCTACCTGTATTTACGGCGTATCTAACGACGCCGTCAGTAGCCTGGACTACATTACACATGGTCCCCTGAGAGCAGTGAGCAGGTGGCTGGTTGGAACCTGCATTCGGTCTGGACATGAAGGTGATGAGGAAAATCAATGTCTGTGTTTGAAATTGAGCCCAGTCGTTCATCCCCGAGGCTCTCGCTTTACTGAGATATCATCATATGCACAGTGATCATGCAATCATGGCTCGAACTCACAGGTTTAGCATTACCTGCCTGCAGATGTGGTTCCGGGCCTGCGGCCGCAGAAAACGGGAATGAAGTGTTTTGTGTCTGACTCCATTGTACTCTAAACCTGATCACATTTTCTTCTAGAACAGTTATTTTCTAACTCTAAACCTATTTTTTAAAATTAATTTATAAGTGCCTTATGCTGTAGTCTAGTTCTTCTGTTATTGGTTAGATGCGTCTGTGTTGACTGTTTCCTTCTTTCTTATTACCACAATGTGCATTGTTACTGTTGTGTTGTGCTCTGCTGCTTCTCTGCGACAGGACAACACCTGAAATCTCACGTGACAATCCCAGGACTTCCAGCTTAATACACCTTACACTTGGACTAACGCATGTTACCAGATAAATTAACTGTAAACTGAACTCAGATAAGAAGTTCCAATTTCTCCCCTCCCCGACCGCTACATGACACCATGACAAGGTGCCTTTTAATACTGCTTTGGTGAACGACGATAAGGCAGTGTGTGCGCCTGGTTCCGGCGAGAGTTACTGAACCTGTCCGTGCAATAACCACAGCTGAGTTACTTGGATCGACTCTTACACGACCGTTCACCCAACGTGCCTAATCTCAACGTGTCCCCTAGTCTAATCTCTTAGCGTCTGTCCTCAAACTGTATGCTAAAACGGTCTAATCTCAACTGATGCTCAATTACAATTGTATAATTTCAAAGCGCTTTTTTACTCAAGCCTCATTTAGCATGGCTGCTGTTCCAGAAGTGATTCGTTCCCAGAACCTTCCAATTACTGATCTGGACTGTTACCGCTATAACAGGCATCGTCCGATCTACATGCAAGTCGTCCAAATTATCCATTCAATCGTGCGTGCTATATGCACAGCCTACCTCATTCCATTGTATATTTAATACCTATAAATTCGATAAAGAGTGTACAACTTTGAAATTCCTCTTCATGTAATTTTTTCTATTCTCCTATTCCTTCCTACATTTTAGGTCCAAATATTCTTCTGAGGGCCATATTCTCACCCCCCCACCCCCTCTTGTCATTACGTTTCCTCTGCTGAAGCTTAATGTTTGACTTCGATATTGTGGGATATGCCGGGTAGAATGTTCACGTGTGCGGGGGTACGCGTGACGAAGATGACGGGGTCTAGTTAGGATGATTGGACTTACTGCCACTTCGGTTACACACTCTCTCTTAATTATAATTAGCGAAGCGCCAACGCTGATTTACACACTTTCCAGTCCACCGTTGCACACGCACTAGGATTCTCAGTTTCCACAAGTCGTCTCCTAGCAACGGATCTCAACACAGAAATCAGCACTTCAAATCTCTATGAAGTCTTCTTGTTATTTCTTGTTCGATCTCCCTGGGACATTGGCACTCAATTAAACTTCTCCTGGACTCACTTCTCCAGCTTACGACTGACTGTAAACGACCTCTGTTGTCCCCTATTAATCTTCGGCGCGGACCTACAGAAAGCACTTCACGTGTACGCTATCCACTGTTGTGTGACATAACCGGCTACGCGGAAGTGTACCTATCTAGCCGTTGCCTGGCAATTGGTTGACACGCCACAGAATTATACATCCCTGAAAATGGGTGTTCAAAAGCTTCTCGAAACATTTAAGTTTTCATGGACATTCTAAGCAGCATGTTCTTCTCTTAATATGAGAGACCCAATTTTCACACGCATACAAAACAAGGTATAAACAGATAAATGTCTGCATGTGTTAAACATCTAATTAAATCCGGATAATGTGAAAACCCTGTGTGGCTCTGTCTTTGCGGATACATCAGCTAAATCAACGTTCCCGATTAATTATGATAAACTGGGTTAAATTTGCTAACAAAGCCTTTTTATGCCTCATTCCAGTAAACATATACTCAGATTGAATGTGGCCCATTAAACCAGATTACAAGACCATTCAGCTCCGAGTCTGCCACTGCTCTGATCCATTTGACACATCTACGTGCATGTTGGTACCACTGATGTGATTAAACACACTCCACACGATTTATTTTCAACAGCCTGACAGACCATCTATTATTGTGACTCGTAGGTTCATCAGTGACGTTATAAAATCGCTGGGTAGCAGCCTTCACGAAGGCATGACCCGGGTTCCACTCCAGGATGGCTCCACAGGGTACGGGTTAGCCCAGTCGGTACGGAGACACGACGGATGACCGGAGTTCAACTTCCGGCAGAGGAAAGTAACTTTCTGTTCTCCACGTCGTCCAAACGGGTTCTGGGGCTCACCCAGCCTCCGGGGTAAAGCAGGTGGGGCGCGAAGCTAACCACTCATCTGCAACTAGTGCCGACGTCAAGAATGTAGTTACAATTCCCATGCCCCCATAAGTCTTCATGGTGCAGAGCTTAATTAATTAAGCATGGGGATAATTCTGCACACTTTACCTTTATCTCTACAGCGCCCAGACCAGCTGTGGGACCCACACAACTACCTATACAGTGGATACTGACGGTAAAGTGGCCGGAGCGTGAAGCTGATCATTCCCATCTGGTGCTGAGGTTACATATGCGTGCAGCTAGACCTCTTCCAGTTCAAACTGACGAGCCTGTAGATACGCAGATCACTGTACAGGACACAAAGACAGGGAATCTCTTCACCTGTCAAGTTACCTGTACACCCCTCGGGGCGCCTGCCCTACTGTATGCACATCTACGCGTTATGTCATCGGTCTCGGTGGGTTCCCACATTTCTGTGCAGCTATCTCAAGTACCAGGGCACTATGCTACAAGCCGGAAGGTCGCGGTTTCGATTAGCGATGAGGCCACGGAATTTTTTCAGTTGACCTAATCCTTCCAGCCGCACTATGACCCTGGGGTCGACTTAGCCTCGAACAGAAGTGAGTACCAGGAATATTCCTGGGGGATAAAGGACGGCCGGCGAGTAAGGCTGACAACCTCACCGTCATCTGTGAACCGTTTGTCTAGAAAATGTGGGAGCCTCGACGTCTCACAACCTCATGGGCCTTCATGGCCTGTTACAGGGATAGCTCTACCTTACTTGCTTTTTACCTTGAGCGTAAAATGCGTGTTCCATTTCCCTCTATACGTCTTTTTTTTCGCGAGGCATTTCTGATTCGTTTCGTTATGTAGGAAGATATATATATATATGTCGGGATAAAGAGCCGTGTAGTCCAGAGAAAGCAAACTGCCAGTTCGGACGAAAATCTCTCCGTCTTCAAGCCATGCTTGCTGTTTGATAGTTTTTTATTGCTCCTCGACACTGAAGATGGAGGCGATACGCCCCTCCGATACATCGCCTGAACTTCCCCTTAACTAATTGTTCTGTGTACCGTTATGTCAACAGCAGGGACACAGGGACACAAGAGTGGGCCCTGGCGTGGACTGGCAGGACGTGTAAGCCACCCCCTTCCGACAACGCGGGTCTGGAATCCACTATCTGCTCCCTCGGGAATAGCTAACGATTGGAAAGCGCTTTCTGTTGGACAACACCCCCCCCCCTTCCGGTTTTTGTTGACGGGAGCACAGACACGAGCGGATATAAACACAGACACAAATTGGGAGGGGCTGGTGGCTTCCCAACAAGCACTGGGCTCCACCGTTAGTTTCAGTTTGCCGTGGCAGCGGAACTCAAAGGAGAAATCTGGGCTCGTTGTGGGCATGTGATGAGAATGGATCAAACAAGAGTGGCTGAGAAAATTTTTGTAAGTAAGCCAGAGTGTGGGAGAGAAATGGGAAGGCCCACTGGCTGGAAGATGTAGAGAATGATTCATGAGATATCACAGGGAACAGGTGGAGCAAGGGGAAAATAACAGAAAGGTGTGGGCATCTGTTTTAAAGGAGGGCAAGATTCCCAGAGGCCAGTCGAAGCCAGGAGAAAGCGAGGGGCACTCCACTTTACTTTATCACAGTAACACTGATTTGTGATCACAGAAATGAGCTGCCTGTTGACGTACACTGATTGAAATCAAAGAGTCATCGAAATTCCAGCTTGTTATTGGGACGCGAGGAACGGAATAATGATACACGGTATGCTTCACTTGAACGCTAATATGATCTATGATCAAAGGCGTCTATAATTACATAAAACAGACGGGATCGTGTTGAAGAGGTCCAATCAGAGTGTATGAATTCTGAATTCAATTTATTTTAGTATCACCACTTGTTGATCGTCAGTTCATCACTTCAGCCGCTCAAAAGGGGTCTCCGCTCCTTGTGTTCCGAGCACAATGCGTCAGGATCAAAGGGCGGCAACTGGCTGGTCATGACGTCATGGCGCGCATGCGTGTTATGAGGTGAAGTCGCGGGTTTGTACGCTCACACTAGATATACAGGGAGGTTTCCTGATTTTATTTACTTGCGTTCTCTTTAACGACATTTCCTGCAACTCAGATGTCTGGGACAGAATATGCAAATTAGCAAACAGCCTGATGTAAGGTAACGTAACAGCAATTATTTATTTTTCAATTGACCTCAACGCTCCAGCGCCGATCACAGTGGCCGCGAGGTCTAAGGCATGACACGCCTTCGTCCGCTCGAACGCTAGGGTCGTGGGTTCGAATCCTACTTAAAGCATGGTTATCTATGTTACGTAGCGGCCTTGCGACAACCTGAAGTGAAACGAAGCGGTTTACGGGTGCCCCATGCTCCAAGTTGGAGCAACAGGAACAGAAGAACACGAATCCTTCCAGCCGCACTACGTCCCTGGGTTCGACTCAGCCTCTAACAGAAATGAGTAACAGGAATCTTCCTGGGGGTAAAAGGCAGCCGGAGCTTAAGGCTGACAACCTCACCGCCATCTGTGAGCCGACAGTCTAGAGAAAATATGGGAGCCTTGACGTCTCACAACCCTATGGGCCGCCGCGGCCTGTTACAGGAACAGCTTCACCTTTCCACCGGCAATTACTTGGAGGGGGTGAGAAGTACCAGGAAAACCTACCCCGTCAATGGTCACTAAAACACGAGATATTATTAAGGTGATGGAAAGCACGTGAAAATGAGAGATATGCAGAGCAGAAACGGAAGATATATGAAATTAAAACTTTTTTGATGGAAAACCTCAATGGAAAATGCGTCCAGTTAGTCCTAGAAGTAGATGTGACGGCAAAGGTAAAGTTTTCCTGCATGTAACTTAACACCTATGGGAGAGTGGAGCTCCACCACGCATTCTTAATCTCGGCATTAGATGGAGGTAAGCCGGTTTAATCCATGTGAAAGAACTCACGCCATTCGCAAATTTGACACCGTGGAGAGAAGTCTCTTGCCCCTGCCCGAGTCGAACTGTAATTGTTTCGTCATCCAGCCCATAACGCAGTCACTATACCGACTGAGCCATCCTGCTTCACGTAGATGAATATAGATATTAAAGGAAGAGGGCGTGGACTGGATTCATCTGGCTTACGTAGGGTCTAGTAGAGGACTTTCGTGAACCAGGTAATGAACCATCTGGTACTTCTTGAGCAGCTGAGCTACTGTCAGATTCCAAGGACTCTGATTCGTTGGGCTAGTAATAATTTCTAGTTTACTTGCGGACGGACTGGGCTGCACCCAGTATAACAGATCAAATAACCCGACACGAGAGCTGTACATAGATCAGCAGCTCCGTGAAGAGCGGTCACATAAACTGGGCCTGCCGTAAATTCTGGCCCGCAGAGCCTGTGCTCGGGAGATAATCCTTAATATTGGAAGCTGGGTTTATTTTGAGAAACTATTTCCCCAGTATGGGTTCTATAACTTACACAATGCCCAAACTTCCTACCCCATCTCCAGACTGTTCCTTTATTTAGAGTGTACACCGCAAATACAGGGTGTTCCCTACTATACAGCTTGTTACAAATTTCCTGTTCTTGATGTTTCAGAAATAGATCATAAAAATTGCAAGATTATGTAGAAGATATCTATCTGTCTATCTAGTGGGATTTGTGGTGGACAAAGTGGTGCTGGGGCAGGTTTTCTCCGAGTACTTCGGTTTTCCCTGCCACTCTTCATTCCACCAATTGCTCCACAATCACCCTCACCTATCATCTGGGGCTGGTACAATAGGCCAGAAGTAGCCGCAGAACAAGGGACTTAGTCCCACCCCACTAGCAATAAAAAAAATATCTATCTACGGCTCTACAGCCCTTTGTTGGGACTTGGCAGCTTTTTGAATTTCTTGGTCTTTTCCAACGTCGAAAGGAATATCTCTGGACGGAGGATCAGCCCATCGCAAATCCGTTACCTGCACATATAATAAATACACATAAACACCCTCGCCTCGAGAGGGATTCGAACACACGACGCCAGTGTTCGAGGGGGCGAAGTAAGGTATACAATTTCGTTAAATTTATCTACGCTATGAACCACAGCATAAGCGAGGCTGCAGCCACAGGATCGGGGATTTTATACCTTGAAGACGGAGGCGATACCTTCCTCCTAAACGTCGGTTCACACAAGATCTACACGCCTCTTAAGACTCATAGGGCTATGGTGGAGGTAGTCGACGCGCCACCGCACGGGTCAACTCTCCTCGACTTGCCCTCATTACAGTTATTATTAACTCGGCATGGACCTGACAGAAAACACAGCTTCTCATAATGTTGTATTTTAGCGTCCTGTTGCACTGATTTTCGTCCACGATATGTAGGCCGTGTCCGTCTTGTAGTGCATCCACTTTCACCTGCTATTTCACAACATGTTTCGGCACCACTGTGCCATCATCAGGTGCTCCATTTACACTAATCTATTGCATTGCTTGCCATTATGTAATTGTAAACTTATTTAAAAAAATATTTAAAAATATTCATCAAGTATAATAAATTTTTATACACTAAAATCTTGTTAAGATATTCATCTTATATGTCCCAATTCAAACCCGCGCATGGTTCCTCCACTATGGAAGTCGTTCCTCTTATACTCCGTGTATATCGTGTCTCGTGATTTGTGTTCCCTTTTTGGCTGCGGGACATATAAGATGAATTTCTTAACAAGATTTTAGTGTATAAAAATTTATTATAATTGACGAATACGCACTTTTTATATAATTTTACAACGACATAATGGCAAGCAATGCAATAGATTAACGTAAATGGAGCACCTGATGATGGCCCTATGTTGCCGAAACATGTTGTGAAGTGACAGGTGAAACTGAGTGCACTACAAGACGGACACGGCATACATATCATGAGCAGCTTCTCTATTATTGCGTGTGTGTATGTTGCGTCTATCACGTGACGACTACTGAGCCATCGCCTAGTAAATGGCGTGTTTACAGAGCCGTTCCCTAGTAACGGTTGTCTGCGCTGGCTTTCAGCAACATGCAACAATTTCCTGTAGAAAGGCGATTACGAAATTACGAGGTAAGGGGGTGAGTAGCTGGTGGATGGTGATTTTGTGTTGAGACGCAGACACAAAGGAACGGGGGAGTTTGAGCTGAACAGAGCTCAAACTCAGTTTTCCAATTTTCCCGTCAAGACCGGATCTGTTCTCTCTTATCGACGCGCATGCGGTGCAAGCGGGCTAAATTGCATTTCGCATCTACACGTAACGGTCCCAACATAAGTGGGACATTACACAGGCTCCCAGGAAGTGACGCAAAGCTTGCAGACGATACAGAATTTGTTTCTGGCGAGCAATAACCCGTAAAGGTGCCCTTGAAACTGTCGAAGGTCTCATAAGCAACACACTCAACTGTGTCACACAGATGAATTCACCGGCTTGCATCGTCCAAAAAGAACGCCTTAATAAAAATTTAATTTCTCAGAAGATCTATAAGCACCAACTAACTGCATGCAGCTGAGTCTTTCTTGACCAGCCGTTTATCGCTCAACTACTCAAGATTTTGCCAACATTTTATGGAACACAAATGTTCATTGCCGTGTTCACAAGAGCCCTCCACTGCTCCCTATCCTGAGCCAGAGTACTCCAATCAAAACAAAACCACGCTATTTCTCTAAGGAACACCCTGCGTCTAGGACTACCTAGTGGTCACTTTAATTCTGGTTTTCTCTCAAAACGGTATATGAATTCCTCTCCTCCCCATGCGTGCCGCATTCCCTGCCCACCTCATGATCCTTAACGTCATCACCATAATTATATCACACAGAACTAAAAAATGTCACAAGAGTCTCTGCTGGTTGACATAGGCCATCCTGTGGGATCTAAGGATCTCACAGCCGTGACTACTACGTTATATAACGCCATGCGGTCTGAGAGACGGTTACGAACGTTTCGGCGAAACCAACTGTCGTCATCTTCAGGATAGAAGTTAGGGCCAGTAAGTTCGTCCGAAACTTCAGGAATTTTATACCATACTGCACGGCGTCACATCCCACGAAACTGTAATATCGTTCTTGTCACATATTAGTGACCAGACGCGGTGTTAGATACATAACTACAAAGCTCCACTAATTCGTAGATAGAGTCGAATTCGTATCGCGACCGACGGTCAGTCTGCCAGTCTGTCTTGGAATAAAGGGCCCATCTGGGGACCTAGACCAAATTGTTGTTACTGTCAGACAGTTGTGGGTTTGTTGATGTGGGGCGCCCTCTCTGACGAGAGGACGGGTGTCATTTATAATTGCTGATGACCCTCGCCAGCGCAGTCATTCTCGAGTCCAAGTCCCGCGGGAATCATGACCACATTTTACTGTTTCAGATTCGAGACTCCCCCAACCCGGAGTGGCAGGTCCCCGTATTTATATCCCCCAGGAACAAGCTGGCCCGGGTATACCCTCAGGCACTGGATTCCCTTTTGGTCGCCTCCTTCGACTCGCAGGGCTACGGCGGAGGTATTCGAACTTGCCTACATACAGAGGGGGGGGGGGTTGCAGAGACAAAGTTACTTCACGACTGGCGGTTTATCTACAATCAGTTCGTCTTGGCGTCAAACATTTTGAGACTCACGACCACCGATTTTTTTTTCAACTGAACCCTTTTGGTCATGGCTATAAAGCATCGGCCGGACCAAATAGAAAACACCGTCATCAACAGTTCTTCTGTTGCATGTTTGTTGCGCAGTTGCCTAGCAACAGGATTACATCTTGTGAAGCCACAGTGCAAAGGGAAGTATACTCGTATTTGCAAGCAAGTAGCCACGTTGAAATCCACTACAGCCCAGCATTTCGCAGTGACAGCGCATCAGAGCAGAATTCAGAAGCTACGAACAATAAGTACGGGGGTGGGGATCTGGCATCCGCAGGACTTTCACAGCTAATGCTGATGGCACGCGTGACGGACAGACAAGACTCAAACACCACAACAGACGCAAAGCTCCCACTTTCTATTGTTTTCCAGAACCTTGGCTAATCTGACCTGACTTCCATGACGTCACGTTGAGCCCGACCTGCAAGAACGCACCTGCCTTTTGCAGTGCTCAGGGCATGACTGAGCACGTGTAAAGTTGCTCCTCTGTTTACTTAACTAAGCATCGCACCATGAAGACATAGAGCCGGGGTAGCGTAGTCGGTATAGCGACTGGCTACGGGGACGGACTTCGAGTCCCGGTAGGATCAAGAATTTTCTCCTCTCCACAGCATCCAGACCGGCTCTGGGATCCAACCAACCTCCTATCCAATGAGTACCGGAGGCTCTCTCCCTGGGTGTAAAGCGGCCGGGACGTGAAGCTGGCCACTCACCTCCAACTAGTGCCGAGGTCAAGAAAACGTGGATCTATACATCCACTCCCCCATACGCCTTCCTGGCGTAGTACTTACTTTGTTAAGCGCAGGAACAACTTTACCTTTTATTTTACCATGAAGACGTATGTGGGAAAGGAGGCATAGCTCCACTAATCTTAATCTCAGCACTAGATGGGAGTGGAGAGGTCCACGCATCGGCAGCTTCACCCCCGGGGAAATAGCCCTCCGCGTTCATTGCATGTGAGGCTGGGTGAGCCCCAGAGGCGGTCTGGATGCTGTGAAGAGAGAAACCTCTTGGCTCTGTTCGTCACTATACCGACTGAACTATCCAGAAAATTATATATATATATATATTTAATTTTTCAATTTGAGGTTCTTACGTATTATGATCGCCAAGTTTACTTTCTTCTCGGATGTGATGCAATATAGTCTGGTAGATAGGAACCGACGTTTCGGAGGAACATACATTCTACCATGATGACGGAAGCAGTGGCATCTGCTAAAATGTTAGTATACACCTCCAAAACTACACGGCGTTACATCCCAAAGGACCGCATGTACGAGTATACATTCAGGGTAAACATGAAGAAGGTGGCAGCATTTTATTCTTTGTTCTTCCAGGAAAATGGAGCAAGAGTAACTTACATAGGCCACGACAACTTCCTTCCATGTCCACTCCAATCCATCACATGACTATGGTGCCACCATTCGAAGCCGTGTAGTTTGGTTTCTCACAAGCCACACACAAAACAGCGGACACGAGAGTGCGCGACGTAATTCAAGCTAAAAATAAAATTTGTAACAAAAGTTTATGGCAGAAAGGAACGGAGATGAAACGAAATTAAAAACAAACAACCTTAACCGCCCCCTGTCCCCGGCCCTTACGCTCAGCCCGCAGAAGTTGAGCGAGATATAAACCGGGAACCGATAGCCTCACTGCGCGCTGCGTTGCAAACGTCGCTACTCAAAGCAACTTCATTTCGAGACCACCGCTACGGAAACAGAGTCAAGACTGCTAAAGTTCTCACAGCAGTGACATGACGCCGTGTATCTGGAGCAATCCAGTGTCTTCTTCTTTAGGGTACAAGAATGAAAAGGTACCAGGTACCTCCGAAAACTATACGGGGTTACCGTACGAACATATCGACAAGGCTCCACGCTCACACTTGGAAGGATGTTTAACTTATCGGCAAATTGTTCTTTAAAGAAGCCTTCAGTATGTAGATTACATTGAAGTCGAATGGTGGTATGATGTGGAAGGAAGTGGTCGTGTCCTCATCGAGGTACTTTCCCGACATTCCTCTGTAGGGACTAAGGAAAACGACGGAAAGTCTCAATAAGTTTATCCAGTTCCCCGGACGAGGTAAGAACTCAGTACCTCCTCAATCCGAGTTCAGAGATTATCGCTACGTCAACGTGTTGCCATCAAAGATTTTACTGCCTTTAAGACCGTTGGAACGTATAGTTACCACAGTGGTCTAAAGGGTTAAACACTTACAAAACTGACTTTCTTCTATATATAATAATCCAGTCCGAACCTCACAGAAAACATATCACGTCTCCGCTACAGAGACCAACCGGTTAATCCTGTTTAGGGAAACAGTCGCTGTTTACTGTGAGAACCATACGGAACACACAAACACACTGTGTGGGCAGAATGCAGGATTGGTGAGTGTTACAGCAGGTGGCACATATACAGTAGTAATCACCGGACTTCAAGAGGTTTAAAGGCAATAAATTTGCTGGACATAGGACAGTGTTGCGTGGTGTGTGACTAGCTTACTTTGCTGAAGCTGACACTAATATCATTAGCCAGGGTTCTATTCGTGTGTTCCGATCAATGTATTGAATATATGCATAAGGTGGATCTCCCCAAGCAAACTGCCCCCCCCCCGAGCTACTTCTGTCCAGACATACTTTCAGACCTTCTCAAATCTTTTATAAAAGATTTCGCGGGGACATTTCATCAGAGTATTGCGTCGTCGCGTCTTCCTCGTATCCAGAAATTAGCTAATGAAACATTGACACTGCGTCTCTCTTCTCTCAGTCTTTGCTTCAGGACTGGGTTGAACCTTTTGAAGCATGAATAGAGTGACAGGAAAGTTGAGGGAGGGGGGGGGATTTGTGAGGGAAACTACATTTTATGGGGTGGGACAAAAATATTTTCATATTTTGAAGATTCCTTGGTACTGGCCGATCGAGTTCCTGGTACACGTACTTTCGAGACAGGGTAAAGCATGGTAATTGAGAAAGGTAATGCGGTGGGAATTGAACTTTGTTAGGAGTGAAGGTAAGATACTGAATTTGGACATTTACTGCTTACGATCGAAATTTTTATATTAAAGTTGGAAAGAATCCATTAGAATGAAACTTTAATTTAAAAATGAGAGCGCTACATAAGACCGAAATCTTGATGTTTCGTGTGAAAGTCGTGTAAATTTTATATTAGAATCCAGTTCGTACCTCACAGGAAGCACTGCGCCTCCATAACAAAGAGCAATCGGTTGATGTTTTTTAGGGAAATAATGGATGTTTGACTAGCGAAATGTCATTTCAACATCGGAGCGTAAAGCCTGAAAAATCCCGTTTCTAGCTACAGTTCCCACACACGAAATTTTCTGCTGGTCCGTTCTTACACGTTACAGCTCTCGAGAGATATTCTATTACGATTTCTCTCCATACACAGTTACAGACAGGATATTTCTGGAATCGCATTTTGATGTAATAAAAATAATAATAATAATAATTTCTGGGAAGTAATAATCACGTTTTTCATTTGATACAAGAATCGCAAAGAAAAAGAAAAAATATAAGATGCACAGACACACGAACAGCAAGATGATCTCATAAGCCTCTTTATATTTTGTCAAAATATGGGAGGCAGTCTAATGATAATAATAGTCTAGACGTTTCTTTCTTTCCGCTAAGCTCAATTCCACTGAAATACCGGCTGAAACATTGCTTTTTATTGCTACCACATTCTGGTTCTGTTTCCCATGAAGAACTTGGTTATGCGAAGATCTCAACACATTCTTCTCGAAAAATTAAGAGTTTCTTTCAGGATTCCAGCAGCAGTACGTCTTAAAGCACTATATCAGATAGAGCCGAATAGATTGCAACCACGGCTGAAAGCTACACAACTGCTGGAGTCGATAGAGAGTCTCGAACGATGTATCGATCCGGGGTCCCCTGTTGACTGCAGGCTCAGCTGGTCTCTTAACTTACCACGTTTATGTAAACAGAGGGGCGGAGTTTAGCTTTGTTCCGTGTGACACATACAGCACCAAGCGTGCAGCGACCCTTCTTTACCATTCGCGAACATAAAGCTCCTTTATGCATGTCTAGTGGTTCAACACCTGCCCCCTCCCCTCACTACCCGCCCTTACAAGGAGCATCATCTGTGATTATCAATAAACAGAGAGAGAACTCGGATGAAATTTCACGACACCAGTGGGTGATATTGTGCATAGACGCAACCTACCACCACACACCCTTTTGTTTAACCCTTTAAAGCCCCGTGGTTACTATATGTACCATCTGCCTTAAATGCATTAAAATTCTTCATTCTGCCCACACAGTGTATTTGTGTGTTCCATATGGTTCTCACAATAAACAGCGGTTATTTCCCTAAACAGCATTAACCGGTTGGTCTCTGTAGCGGAGACGTGATGTGTTTCCTGAGACGTACGAACTGAATTCTTATATATTATTTACAAGAAATTAAATTTTTAAGTGGTCAATGGCGTATTATTCATTATCACTCAGTCATTATTAAGAACTGGAAGACATATTCTGTGTGAAACATCTCTGAGGGAAAATTACACCTCGAGCAGGCAACCTTACGGAAGATAGGTTTTTGTGTGTTAGACATCTGACAAGGACCTGGAGCAAATTACCAGACCAGAGCAGATTAGCTCGATGGAATTTGCATCTTCCGGCATGCAAAAACAACCATGGGAAGCTCTCCACCTTAGATGCACTACTGATGCCTCACGACAGGTGTTCTGACAGTTCCTGCTGTCTTCCTCTTCAGACGGCAATTTAGAAGATGAAACTAGTTCGCCGTGCTTATGCGGCAACTTCTCCGACACATTCGTGTGCCGTGTACTCTAAAGCATATGGCTACAGGCGCTATTAAATTCACGAGATTTATCATTCAATCACGGCATTCTGCCCACAAAGTGTATTTGTGTGTTCCGTATGGTTCTCTCAATAAACAGCGATTATTTCCCTAAACAACCTCAACCGGTTGGGCTTTGTTGTGGAGACAATGTGTTTCCTGTGAGATACGAACTGAGGCTTCAAAGGTTTCGTGCTTCGGTGGCGTTGGTCGAAATCTATCAAGGTCTCCATTCCTCGATTCTAAAGCAAGTGTCGAGTTGGTCCCCAGAATTGACGCTGCGCGGTATCCTTCACGCGCACCCCTTCCAACATGAACTTCACCCTAACGCAGCTTTAATGCCTCTAGTGGCGAAGTATTCGACCGCGGTTATCTGGTTAAATAATTGATAAATCAGTGTAATTTTCCCCCCATAATTCTCTTATTCTCCTATGGCCACGCCACTTTCAGGTGTAGCATATTCACGTGACCCCACGCACAGTAGGGGCAAACTGTACGTGTATAGGGCTCCAGTAAATATATTAATTATTATAAAATGAAGAGCTCTTTTCGAGTAGGTGACTGTGGGCTGTGAATAGTTCTTTCACGTTAAATTCATATTTTAGCGGCAACATTTCGTTCCATAATTGGACCAACTACGCACTAGACAGCCGCGTTTGAATCCTTGTTGAAGATATTCATTAAAAATTTTCACCGCTATTACGAAATGGTATATTCATTAACAGGGTCGAAAACTTTTGCTGACAGAGGGGGCATGTCTTGGTAAATGCGCTGCAAGTGTGTGACCTGGAGTCTACAAACTATGTTTTAATGAATTACCACTTACAATAACTATACCAGCCGGATATGAACCCTAATGAAAACTAGATTATAAATGAGTTGGTGGCAAAAAGGCGAGAGAAACACACACGAAGGAGAGAACTGGGAGGGGCATGAAGGAGAAGGGGAATAAGGTAGAGGAAGAAGAGAGAGAAGAGGAAATAGATGTAGATGGAGAAAAAGAATAAGAAAATAATAAAAAGAAAGAATAATGCGGTAGGAGACGAAAATATATAAGGAGGAGAAAATGAAGGGTAAAAGGAATGTTAATAGAGAAAAAGAGGAAAGGAATACTGAGGAAGGAGGTTTAAATGAAGAGCATGGTGAAGGGGAAGGACAAACGAAGGGAGATAAAGAGAAGGAAGGTAAGAGGAGCAAGAAGGAAAGAATGGGCGCGGAGACAGAGGCAGAGAAAGAAGCAGACTCTCTGAAGGTGCCTAAGCGGAATAACCTCGGTTTGAGTTCTTACACTTGTTACTACCCCCGTATTGATTTATTCATGGGCTGCATTACCCGTGCAGGTTAATCGCGCGTGCTCTCCACGTTTGCATATGAAATGCTCCGTCTCCCCCCCCCCACATATCTACACCTCTACCAGCTTTTTCCTCGTTTTATTCCAGTGGCGTTCATTTACATAAATTTCATGTTACTGTGGGCTGTGGCTACATTATTCTGCATACCAAAGGGAACCGCATCCCTCTGTGGAGCGGGAAGGAAGAAGTCACTGCTCCTAACATGAAAGTATTTTGCCGAAGAATCGGGGTTCGATTCCCAGAAGAGTCAAGCAATATTTCTCTCCTCCACGGCGTCCACACCGAGCCCTGAAACAGCTTAGCTACCTATCCAATGGATACCCGGGGTAAAGCGGCCGGCCCGTGGGTCTGTATGAATATCTCTTTATCGCTACTAGACAACGGCTCGGTAAAAAGAAAGTTACTATGGCAACGAATACACAAGCAACAATAGAATTGTTGGACGTGCTGTTTACTATGCGGCCCGTGTCGTATCAAAGGTAAACAGCCGATTGATTCTTCTAGAACTTCTTGTATTATATTCTTATCATTATCTGTCTACTGACGCGGTTTGCACGTAGAGAATGCGTACAGCTTCTGAGGTTACACAGTTCAACCATGCGGGCTGCCTTGTACAATTATAAAACGCCAATGTGTCTGCCCGCTTCGCCTGCTGCTCACAATACAAAGCTCGAATGTCAAGAATGGAGACACGTGACTGTGCATTAGCTGGTATCTTAGCAACCGGTCTGCACTGCCTGCAAGGGCCTGCTACTGAACACACATTCCTCTGGGGAATTGCCCCTACTTCCCCGAGCACCTCAATCGATTTGAGTTAAGTTTCTGTGTGGCTCGTGCCCCAAGGGTTGCTGTCCAACATCTGTTGGGGCAGATCACAGTTAGAGCCTGCCATGTTCAGTGGTGACTTCTTCTGAAAGGTCACGAACCCGATACCTGACTTTAAGATCTTCAGAACGGTGCTATGTCATATTGTACAGCCGCTGCTATGCAAAGACTGAGAGATGGACTGACATATCTGCGCCATTTCTTGGCAACGGTTTGGTATATACGTTCCCGCAACAAGAGAAGAGCTGTGTTTCCTGCGTGGTCTTGCCAAGATGTTGTAAGCATGGGAGAAGGTTAGAGTTCAGTCAGCTCTGTAGGGGAATCTTTGAAGTGAGCACTTGAGCGCGTGAAGTTGTCAATCCTCTACTATTAGAAGCCGTTCCCAAGGAACGGCTGGTAAAAGTTTAATGGATACTGTGGTAATTTACAAATTGTGGAGATAGGTGGTGGCGCTGTAATTAATTGTACTTACGAGTCGTGTCAATAAATTCGTTCTCCAAACTAAACCCCGTCTATAAGCACACACTACGTGACAGTATTGTCAGTACTCACAGAATAGATACGTTACAATTATATAGACGTGTCTGCTCGTTTGTAACTTGCAACATAACTTATGTTCACGCAACGCATTAACGCTCACCGGTTCGTTGCTATGGTAACATTAAATTGCGTAATGAGGATAGAAACCTCATGCACAAAACAACTTTCCATGCGCAGTACGGAAGGACACTGAGATGCAGAGGAAATAAACTGCAAAACACTTAACCGTTTCAACGAGTGTTTGGAACACTGCAATTAGACTGAAACGCGTTTCGTATTCAGGCATGTTCTCATTTCAAAGACATTTTAAAGGCGCATGAAACAGCCCAGAAAAGATGCAGACTGGGAGAATTTTAAAACAGAATTAAGATTTAACTTGAGTGGCAAGGAGACGGATTTTGAATCAAGTCCGGGAGGAGAGGGAGGAGAGACGCGATGTATAGAGAGCAACAAGGCAAGAGAACGGGAGAGGGGGCGCTGTGCTATTTGCGCGAGGAAGGTTTCAATATAACGCTACCTGCACCAAACTCTCATTTCACAGAAATAAAGGATTGAATTACAGTGAAAGACGGTGGGGGTAGTTTTGACGGTAGGGGTTGGACGGGGGAGGTTTAGGGTAAAATAAGAATTCCACAATCCCTTGTCTCCGCTTCGTAGGAACAAAAAGAAGAGAACATAGTAATTGAGGAATAAGGTCCTGATTGGTTCCGCAAGAAATAGGAGATCTCTCTCGTTCGGGCTGTCCTTACGCTAAGGAGACACTGAAATCCTTCTAGGAAACAAGTTCCCTTGTTCTTCCGCAGCGCTGAAGCCTAACTGGTTACCGATTTTCCTAATCCGACCCGGGCGAACAGGAGACATTGGTAGATAAGATTTAAAGCGTTCAGGATGACAGGCTGAAGTGACGCCTTCTCGAGCGAGTGAGCATGTCAGTGTCGAGACAACAGCCACCCGCCGTTTGCCTCTGGACACTGTTCTCTCAGCGGTACGCGCCGGGACAGCGAAGAACCTATTCTGAGCCCTAAACATTTAAAACAATAAATACTTAAGACTTCTCGCTTCACACATATTCGAGCAGTGTCCGTTCATTATTCGGTTACAGTTAAATTCAAGAAAAGGTTAGGTGTTCGAAAGTGAAGGAGGTAAAGAAACTGCAAGTGGAGTTTGTTACGGGTCGAGTTTTCCCTTCCATCCATCGGCAGGAACTTGGAGAGACAGATAAATTTTGTGAGGAGGGTCAAAGAACAGAAGGGTCCATGGCTTCGTCCTCGCATCCTTCTAAGAAGAACAGAAGACAGGATCGATGTAATTTGGGGTCACACTCAAAGTTATGTTACGACTGACGGTAAGTCGGCCAATTCGTCTTGGTTTGAAGCACCCGCCTGCGCCCCAAGTACAGATATTTATTGCTCTAAGATAATTGTGAGTTTTAAGTTGGGCGCCCTCCCTGATGAGAGGACGGATCTGACGTTTACAACTGCTGCTGGCCCTTGCCACCGCAGTCAGTTTTGGGTCCGAGTACTGCGGGTCTCATGACCATATTTTACTGTCTCAGATTCGAGACTCCCCCAACCTAGAGGACAAGGTGCCCGTATTTATATACCCCAAGAATATGGTGGCCTATTTATGCATCCAGGCACTGGGTTGCCTTTTCGTCGCCTGCTATGAATCGCAGGGCTACGGTGGAGGTATTCGAACCCGCATCCACGCGGGCTCAAATTGGGAGTTTCACATCGAATATATAAAAATCCACTTCGTACCTGGCAGGAAACACATTACGTCTCCGCTACAGAGACCAACCGGTTGTTGTTTATTGTGAGAACCATATGGAACAGACAAATACACTGTGTGGTCAGAACGCGGAGACTTTATATATAAGAATCCAGCCCCTACCTCACAGGAAACACATTACGTATCCGCTACAGAGCCCAACCGGTTAATGCTGTTTGGGGAAACAGTCGCTGTTTATTGTGAGAACCATACGGAACACACAAATACACTGTGTGGGCAGAATGCAGAGACTTTATATATAAGAATTTAGTCCGTACCTCACAGGAAACACATTACGTCTCCGCTACAGAGCCCAACCGGTTAATGCTGTTTGGGGAAACAGTCGCTGTTTACTGTGAGAACCATATTGAACACACAAAAACACTGTGTGGACAGAATGCAAAGACTTTATATATAAGAATTTAGTCCGTACCTCACAGGAAACACATTACGTCACCGCTACAGAGCCCAACCGGTTAATGCTGTTTGGGGAAACAGTCGCTGTTTATTGCGAGAACCATGCGGAGCACACAAATATACCGTGTGGGCAGAATGCAGAGTTTGTGAATGTCATAGCAGGTGGATCACACCGTTGCTACTGTCTCCTATATACGTAGTTAACGGGCAAAGTTGGTAACATAAACTCGTTCTTACATTAACTGTAGTTTACCTCGTTTTATGTTTTGTGATACATATCTGTCATTCCCACACGAAAACAGCTCATTTAACATCAAATGTCCAAAGATATGATGTCACAGAACTCTCGCATGACTGACGTTACGTCACGTGACAAAATATATGTGAACTGCCTGTCACCAATTCATGACTGTTTTAAACATGAGTTAGAGATTGAATGCAGACATTGCAACCTCAATTGTTACAAATACGTCATCGAACGGCGCAATGACTGGCGTAGCTCCCTGAAGATTTTTTTTTTATTTTTTTTTTAAGACTCCCAATTTTATTATGCAATCTGTAGTATACATTCAGCATAATCTTATGACAGTTGAGGTGGCTTGCGGATATACGCTCATTAGCGATGATCCATGGGCTATTGGTCGGAGACCAACTTGGCGGATGGGAAGAATTACCTAGGATTTACATAATAGATTTAGAGCTACTTATACCGAAATCTGTTAGGCAGGTCGAAGGGGTGGTGTTTCTTCAGTCTGCGAATTGATGGCGGCCTCGTGAGGCGGGATGCGAGGAGGTTGGGGTGTCTGCTGAGACGGGCGTTATATCTGGTGCTGAGACGACTAATTTCTTCTTTTACTGTAGGAATCTGAAGGTCACGGCTGATGATAGCGTTGGAAACATACCATGGGGCATCTGTTATCAGGCGGAGAACCTTTGATTGGAAGCGCTCCAGTATTGCTATGTTAGAGCTGGAGGCAGCACCCCATAGCTGGATGCCATAAGTCCAGACTGGTTTCAGGATAATCTTGTAGATGAGCAGCTTGTTGTTGAGGTTGAGAGTGGATCTACGTCCTAGTAGCCAGTTGAATTTGGAAAGTAGGAGTCCCAGTTGCTTCCTCTTGGTGAAGATGTGATTGGTCCATGTGAGGTGATTGTCTAGGTGGAGTCCGAGGTATTTAACGTTTGATGCTTGGGGAAGAGGTTTGTTATTAATGTATACTGGAGGACAGGGGAGTCTATGATTGGAGAAGGTGACATGAACGGACTTGGATTCATTGGCTTTCAGGCGCCAAATAGAGAGCCAGTTTTGAATGGAATTGAGATTGGTTTGAAGGTTAAGGGAGGCGGTGACTGGGTTTGAGTCGGTTGCAAGTAATGCTGTGTCATCGGCAAAGGTTGCGATAGTGGTATTGATAGAGGTTGGGATGTCAGAGGTGTAGAGGAGGTAAAGGAGGGGGCCGAGGACGCTTCCTTGGGGGACACCTGCGTGAATCGGAAAAAGGTCAGAATAGTTGTTGTCTACTTTGACTCGGAAGTGTCTGGCCCTGAAGATGGAGATGATATGCTCGCCCGAAATGTCGGCTGACTCTGAACAGACTATCATGCGATATATCCAGAAGGTAAGCTGTTCATAACCGCCGCGGGCTAAGCAGCAATCTTCCTGTTCTTTTCCTGCCATCCGATCGGACGTTTGTGTTGCGGTTCTGCTGAGCAGTGCTGTACACTTCAAGCAGATAAACCAGATATGAATGATCACCCCCGTGATCACCTCTTTTAATTAATGCTCCCCTTCACCCCCGAGAGATCTAATTACGGCGTGTGTGATTAAGAGTAATGGAAGCGGTCAGCAGTAGCCGAGGGGCCCCCACAACTGCACTGAAGAAGCCAATACATTCGGCCGCAGTGTTGCAGGAAGACGATCAAGCGAGATAAGTTGAAACCAAGCAAGCTACCAGAGCTTAGACAGACTTTAGTGGATTACGTCACCACCATAGCAAAGTTGCCCCTGTATTTAATTAATTAAGCACCACACCCTGAAAAGTTGTGGGGAACCGGATGTATACCTCCATTATTCTTTATCTCTGTATTGAACGGAGTGGTCAGCTGCAAGCTCCGGCCACTTCATCCCCACTGGATAGGAGGCTCGGTGGGTCTCAGCCGGTTTTGAAAACAGAAAAACATCCTGTCCCTGTCGGGAATCGAACGAGGGCCGTATAGCCCGTCACTATCCCGGCACCGCTACCATACACTCAGTCTAGACTATACGGCGTCATATGGTAGGTTGAATGATGAATTGCAATAGATCCGGAAGGAAGACGTACTGACGTACATTGAGACATCTCAGCAGCTGAGGAAAAGCACGAAAATCCTGAGTTAGGACAGCCGGCGACGGGGTACAGATTCGATCAGAGCGTCTCCTAAATAAGACGCCTGTGCGTCAGGGCTACATGGACGACCTCCTCATTAATTACTTGTTCATTTAACGACGCTTTTTACTGCAATATAAGTCACGTGCCGTCTAAACGAGAGAAGAAGCGTGTGTTGGATTTGAGAGTTCCGACGTTTCGGGAGGATCAAACTTCCTCCATCTTTTCAAAAATTCGAATTTTCCTTCCACCATGCGAAACAAAATTTTTAATTTTACGAAAGGAAAGGATCACTTGAAGTCCAAGACGTAGAAGAGATGATAATTTTGAAATGTACCGGAAAGAAATATGGTGTTAGAATGTGAATTGGATTCATATGGCTTAGGATAATAAATAACGGTCGCAATGAAAGTTTTGGGTTGCTTAAT
The DNA here is from genome assembly GCF_002891405.2 of Cryptotermes secundus. NCBI lineage: Eukaryota > Metazoa > Arthropoda > Insecta > Blattodea > Kalotermitidae > Cryptotermes > Cryptotermes secundus. The sequence goes on along the minus strand of NW_019723312.1, from coordinate 1,001,504 downwards.
GGTGCTCAATCAATATAAATTTGTATGAACGCAATTTGTTCCGTGTGAGCTCTTTTTTGTTCAATGGCTCTTCCAGTCCATTCAGGGCCCTGGCCTCCTATTAGTGCTGTAATCATTTTTACGGACGGTAGGACTCCTTGGACGGGAGATCTGCCCGTTGCAAGGCCGCTACCTACACAGAATAAACGCATACACACTCAAAACACCCATGCCTTGAGTGGGATTCGAACCCACGATCCCAGCGTCCCAGCGAGTGAAGACAGTGCGGCTACTGGGCCGGCGTGTGATCCCGTTACTTACGAGTTAATAAGCATGGCTGGGAGATTCAGGAAAACCTCCAGAAAAAGAAGAAGCATGTTGCGTCACAGTGGTGATATGGTGATAATAGGGAAGGTTCTACAACTGGGTGCCTCCAAAGTGTGGGGCTCCTCTCGAACTGTCATGAACACCGTGAACTGAGAGGTCACGTTAACACCGGAAAACGTGTTTCAGTTTGTACCCGTCTACCTTGCATGTAAAAAAGCTTCTGATTGGCTACAAAGACTTCACGCGTCGTACATAAATAAAAACCAAAACACAGATCACCTTTCGTTTGGTAAAGCCACAAAATATAATTAACTGTCAAGTTTGTTTCAGTGTAATTAAAAAAATTTGTCCCCTTAGTTTGAAAAATTAAAGATTATAAAACCAAAATTTAATTTTAAAGCCTGTTTTAAATACACAAATATAGTAACTACCTGTTTTAAATGTTATTTCAAATTTAAGTGTTCACTGATGCATATTCAATCTTCGAACATGGTTCAAAGTCTGCAAATTATGACTCAAAGCACCACGTTAACAAAATGGGACCATAACCTCAGACTCTAATGGAAAATCAATTTCACCAAATTTCTATGGTGCTGTAATGCTTTCGGAACATTGCGCAGGACTTCGGGTATAACGAACTGAATTTTCGAAAGCAGAAATTTTGCACCGAGCAGGTCCGTCTCTAGGTACCGACCTAGATTTTTTTTTTCCATTCGGGAAGTCCTTGGGTCCAATCTCAGCCGTGGAACCTGTTACCTTAACTTAGGTTCACGTGGTTTTTCTCAGACCCTCCAGAAAGAAGCCGGGATATAACGTGGATTAGGGCAATACCGCTTCCTTCCTGATACTTTCCCATTCATCCTTCCCTTCGACGCTACTGAGAGCGACGTAAACTGGCTCACGGCCCAACTGACCTTTCTCTCGTAAACCATATTTCAGAAATCCCGTCTCGAGACGCCATTTGCTGCTATGCTCTCAGCATATTCTGACCATTTGGTCTCGTAGCCCGAAATTCTATTTATAAACCTTAACATCATAAGTTCTCTTTTGATCTCCCGAGTGTTACCCCCCCCCCATTTCTGATCTCAAAAAGCCCATTTCATCATCTTGGATCTTGTTTCTTTTATCTTAGCCATATAGGCCTACTAAATTTCATTCGTCCAGTTACACCTCTCCCTCCAAGATCCGTTGCTAGGCAACCATACCCATGTTTTAATACAAAAACGATATAAGTTCACCGTTCAATTCAGAAAGCGTCTCTTATGCTCAGTGACCATCTAACTCCAGACGTACTTGCAACTGGACAAGGAGAAGCCATGAACATAAGGTATACATGTTAGGGGCTTAAACTTGGCAGCGGTCAGGCCTGTGACTAACTGCAGTTTCGGAGTGGATAAACAAGTCAGAACAATCTGCCGCAGAGGCCAGCACCGACAGACATGCTGTGTATATGCTGCAGTAAGGTGCCAAAGCGTGTGTTAAGTACACGTGCCCTTACCCGGAGCAACAAATGTGGCGCATGCTCAGAAAGACCAACCCCCTCCTCTCGTCGAAGAGCAGACCCCATTTCTAAACACACAAACGGTACTGGAACTGACTTTCTCATGAGTTCCGACGTTGCCCGAAACCAAGAACGACTGTGCTGGCGAGGACCAACAGCAATTTAGAAGACTGGATGATGCACAATAGTCAGTCAATCGGCTCAGTCAAGATGCAAGATTCCCAGAGTCGCGGTACAGTAAAATATGGCCATGAGCCCCAGGAGACCCGGAACCAAGAACGACTGTGCTGGCGAGACCCAGCAGCAATTTACCCGACCCTACACATAACAGAATACTGATCAATGAAAATATTACCATTAAGTAACGGGTCTGATTTCGTTCTAATTAGAGTTCATTAAAACAAAACGGCGAAAATATGTCTTCCTGTCGTGTTTCATAATCATAACAGGTCACTGGCCGTTATGAAGTCAGCTGGAAACTGACTCAATTTGCTAATCCAAGGCTGAGAGTAAGTGCTGCCTCGAGTTCGCAACCCCACGGAAGAAACCCCTGCTTCTCTAAGGGTTCTGCAGCGTAGCGAATTGGGTTCCCATTGTTGAAAGGTAAATCTAGCCCACTAACAGGCCGTGGAGGCCTATAGGGATGTGAGACGTCGAGGCTCCCACATTTTTGTAGACAATCGGCTCACAGATTCGGTGAGGTTGTCAGCCTTATGCACCGGCCTCCCTTTACCCCCAGGAAGATTCCTGGTACTCACTTCTGTTAGACCTTAGGGCCACAGTGCGGCTGGAAGAATTATGTCAATTGAAAAGTCCAATGACCTCATTGGGATTCGAACTCGCAACCTTCCGGATTGTAGCATAGTGCCTCAAACAATTTAGCTACCGCGGGCACTGGGGTCCTTATCGTAAGCTGAAAATGAAATATAGCATCTTAGTAACGGTGACGTACTCATGTGATGACGTAAACAGTACAAATAATTAGAATTCTTTCTTTTAGATAATTCTATCGCCACAAACTGCTTCAGAATCAACCGACGCTGTGTAGTCTCGATATTGAGAGCGTTGTTAAATAACCAACCAAACAGGAAGAAAAAGAAACCCAACTAAAACACACCGTTGCCAACTGAGCTACATTAAATCTGCTTGTGAAGCCCAACCGCATCTTGTCTTCCTCCAACCCCAAATTCTTAGAGGCCCTGCTATGACTGATGACGTGGCAATCTGCCCCTGTCGAACTGGCCACCAGTTTAACGTTGATTCAGTTTAAAATCCCCCCCCCCACCTTCCGGGCAACGCTATCAATCAAATGGCGCCGGGCCCCGTCTCTTTCAATTTATCTGCTCCCCCCCTCCCCTTCTTGTATGCAGGTTGCGGGACAAGCAGGAACAGACATGAGATCGCCTCAGTATCCACACAAATGGGGCTTGTACATCGCGTACTTCATGCACCAGAGAACGGCCCGTGCTAGTCATCGGTAAACTTAAAAACATTGTGGCGTATAGAACGGTAGCTAAGCTGTGACTCTGCAAACAACTACCGCTTCTGAGCACTGGCCCGGTAAACACGTTCCCACGGCAACGAATACGCATGCAACAACAAAGGGATATTTCTGCGAGAAGTTATAAACAAGGACCAATGTCATTTGTTAGGGAAGTTCTACACGGGAAGTCTGTGAAGAAAGAACCTGAGCGCGGAAAAATGAAGAAACTCCACTGCAAAAAGCCGTTGTCAGGTAACGGCTGGTGAAGGTACAGCAAGCTGGAAAAGGCTTAGCGTGTGGTATGGTGATTTGTGAATTCTGGAGATTAGCGGTGGCGCTCTAATCGTTTGTACCTACGAGTTGAGTGTCTAAGTGGTCCATAAATCGAATCACCAATCCTCCTCCGTCTACAACGTATAAACATATATATTTATTATTATTATTATTATTATTATTGCTAGTGGGTGGGACAAAGTCCCTTGTACTGCGGCCACTTCTGGCATATTGTACCAGCCCCAGATGATAGGTGAGGGTGATTGTAGAGCAATTGGTGGAGTGAAGATTGGCAGGGGAAACCGAAGTACTCGGAGAAAACCTGCCTCAACGCCACTTTGTCCACCACAAATCCCACTTGACCAGACCCGGTATCGAACCCGGGAAGGCAGCGACAAACCGCTTGAGCTATGGTGCGGCCAACACACATATATATATGCAGTGTCTCGGCACAACGGCCTTCCTGTACATAGAAACAGTAGTGTACTCTCTTCGTGTATTTCCGTGGAAGAACACAATTCCTGTTCTTGACGTGCGATGAACGCGGAACGTATAACTACCAAGGCAAAGCGATATGCGTCCTGTCTCAAACAATAAATGAAACACTAACAGCAAACAATCTTAGCCCACTGACGGGATATATCGCGCACTGCCTACAAAATGTTAATATTATAGCATGCAGACCCGTTGCTAAGTAACAACTCTATAAAGGAAGACCACTGGTAGGCAATGACTGCGGAATAAGCAAATATACGGCAGCCGTTGCTGAGTTACGGCTTCTTAAACATATTCTAATGAAAACAACTGAACAGCAAAAGAGAAACGGTGTTTTCTGTGCGGTCGGTTCCGAGATATTATAAGCGGGACACGTTGGGAGCTGTAGTGGAGGCGCGGTCGAATACCTCCACCGTAGCCCTGCGAGTCGTAGGAAGCGACGAAAAGGGAAGTCTCGAATCTGAGACAGTAAAATATGGTCATGGGACTCAGACACGAGAATGACTACGCTCACTAAGACCAGCAGTAATTGTAAACGACAGACCTGTCCTCTCATCAGAGAGAGCGCTCAACATCAACAAACCCACAACTGTCTGACGGTAATAAAAATCTGGTCGTAAGCCCCAGATGGGTCCTTTATTCCAAGAGAGACTGGTTGAATGGCCGTCCGTCGTAACATGAGACTCAGGCTCAGTTGCAGTGAAGAGAAGAGTTAAGACAGCTGGAGCAATGAGTCAGTTGTGAGATATTCGCCAGCCAGTAACGAAGTAAGCAGAGGACGCTGCTAGGATCCGTTACCAGGAAACGGCTAGTAAGAAACTGAGAAAGTTTAGTATATACTGTAGTGAGAAGACGAGTGAATGAATTAGCGAAAGCGCTATATTTGCTTGTAGTTACGGTCTGTAAGTGTACAATAAATCCAAACCCCGTCTATAGACACTCAAACGCGTGAAACTATTTTCCACTAAAAGGGTTGATCTCAAATGCAATAAATTACCGGCACCTTCAAAGCAAACCACACCCATCTCTAATTACAGTTCCCATATATAAACTGTCGAAATGGCCCTCTCTTCGCAGTTAATTATAAGTAAATATAATTAAATGCAGTAAACCCAATTATAATTCATGGGTAGTGCTATATCAGTTTATCGATCCTGCTATATAGAGGACAGTCATGAAAGTTCATTAAATATTAAGCGACACTGGAGTCTAATATAATTATCTGCAAACAAGTACAATTATCACTCACAGAATTTCCCCGCACAGAAACAGAAGGCCTATGAGTAGGTATGAATGGGGACTTGGGCCATGAATAGAGCATAATTATCATAAAAAATGTGCTGTACATGATATCAATAATACAGCAGACAGGCACGTCTACTCGTGGCGCCATTGCTTCTTCGATCAATCAACATACGCATATGTCTCGTGGAAAAGTAAATAGAGCGTATATATGGAGTTTATATTCAATAAAATGTTAAGGCTTCTGTGGCTCACAGAGCCATGTCAATATGAACTTCCATTAGGGTTCTCTCTCGGTGGACATCACGGTCACCTGACTTCAATGCAATGCAATGCAATGGAAACCTAAGCATAATGACGGTTACAATAATAATAATAATAATAATAATAATTATGAGAGATGTGTGTATACAAAGACGGGGAGCAATTCGAGAGTGGCCTTATTTAACGATGCTTTCAGCAGCAAGATTATGACATGGAATTGACGGATCACGGATGAAATGGAAAGGACTAGAAAGGCAGCAGTCTCTATCTAACGGCAGTATCGCCTTCCGGCTACGTGAGCAGAGAGTTACAGCTAAGCGAAGGGCCGCGCCAGAGCTCAAGCGGTTAGTCACTGGCTTCCCGATCCCGGGTCTGGTCAAGTGGGATTTGAGGTGGACAAAGTGGCGTTGGGGCAGGGTTTCTCCGAGTACTTCGGTTTCCCCTGCCAATCTTCATTCCACCAATTGCTCCATAATCACCCTCACCTATCATCTGGGGCTGGTACAACAGGCCAGAAGTTGCCGCAGTACAAGGGACTCAGTCCCATCCCACTAGCAACTCAGGAGCCAACTCAGACTGCACATCAAATATTCAGTTAGGACTGCATATCGCGTATACTCGTACGTTCACATTTCTTGATAACACAGTAAATTCATTAACGACTTCAATTCTAAACCCGAGATAACTCGGTCACTGACATTTCCTTGGGCATAACGTAGGCCACTATTTGAAATGCAACAACGACAGTCAAATGAAACGATACAACAGTTTCTTGCCATTATGAAATGAACGTTCTTGATTTCTGAGCAACGAACATTTTGCCGGATTTGAGGTTCTCACAGCAGTGATTGTGAAAACAATCTTTTGAGATCTGTAGCCGTGTAGTCTGGTAGTTCTCTGGAAGATACTGTGATATGTAAACCCACTGACAAGTAACATTTGTGTAAACAGGCGACAACAGCCGTTGCTAAGGAACAGTTGTGAGGATACGTTTAGCAGGCAACAAGAGAACAAGCAATAAATTGAAGAGACGTTTTCTGTGGGGTCTGTGCTGAGACTATATAACCAGAACCAGTTACCATGTGCCGCGCGGAGGCGACGAAAAGGGAATCCGGTGCCTGAGGATATAACTGGGCCATCCTTTCCTGTCCCTGGAGGACATAAATACGGGGACCTGGACCTCCGGGCAAGTCTTAAGTCGGAGACTTCAAAATGGGCATGAGTCCCGCGGGACTACGACTCGAGAATGACTGCGGTGGCGAGGACCAGCAGCAATTGTAAACGACGGACCCATCCTCTCGTCAGAGAGGGTGTTACATAAGGACTATAACCGCAACGGTTCAGTTGAAAAAAAATGTCTGGTCGTGATCCTCAAGGGGCTTGTCGCCAAGACGAACTGATTGGCGCTAGACCGTCAGTAGATGCAAAGTGACTCTGACCCTCAGTAGCAGATTGAAAAAAAGTAGTGAACGGGAAAATATCCGTAAGGTCGGCTTAATGATTATGAATTTCTTTATTTTCGTGTATTCTGATTGAAGCGGCAACAGATGTGGGGGGGAGGGGTAGAGGCCCCGAGCCACTTGTCTGTAAGACAATATGTCAAAATAGACAGAAAGGAGGCAGCAGGTGGATTGGAAACTTTGGGAATTTAATGCGGTTTCTAAAAGCCACTCAAGTGTAAGCATCCATGTTGAGTTGCAATAGAAGAAGTGTCAAAAGCGAGGCAAATTAGTTGCTGTAACGTTCAATGAGTAACTTCTCTCTATGACATGTCATCAACTGAATACAAGCAATGTAACGGTTATGTAGGACTTGAGGTTCTCCTACCGGTGGTTATGAAGACTTGCCTTCTGGCATATAACGACATGTGGTCAGTTGAAAGCCAACGAACGCTTCGGAGGAACATATCGTCACCATCTTCAGGACCGAAGAATGATCCAAGCAAGGAATTCTTCAACGAACTTTAACGTTAAGAAATTTTGTGTTACCATGACAACGAATTGAGCGTTAACATGTTAAATGAATGTGACTTGTGTAGTAGATCACGATCGAGCAAACAGGCTTCTGTATCGTGTCTATTTTGTGAGTATGGATAAGAGTTCGATGCTAGTATGCGAAGTGTGGTAAGCTATGTGAATCAGATGGTTTGCGATTAGTTACTTGTACGTATTATTCGTTCAACAAGGCAATAAATTTCGGCCTCGACGTATCAATCGATAAGACGAGGGAAAGAAATACAGGAGAGAGGAGGGGAAGATAATAGTACGAAAGCTATACTTCCCGCTGAAGTCCCTTGCACGTCACCTCTGTAATGTACCAAGAGGAGAGGGTTGTGGCCTATTTTACGGCGATCTCAGTGCGTCATACTGCATAGCGTCTGATGGTATGGCTGAGGAGTGATGAGTTGGAAATTATTTTCGGAGGAGACGAGCGTGCCCTAATTTGAGCTACTGTATCCGAAACCATAACGCCTTGCGTCAGGATAGCAGGTATCTCGGAAGTGATTCGAACCGATCTCCCCAGAATAAGACGCCAGAAAGCTCTGTTTGAGGGGAAAATTCAGCAGGCATATCATGCTGACAGTTTTTCTGCAGTGAAAAGTCAAATCACACAACCATCTCTCATAATTGAATATCCCTATCGTAACTTAGAGGAGCAGGGGTAGCTCAGTCGGTATAGTGACTGGCTACGGACTGGACGACTAAGGGGTCAGAGTTCGAGTCCCAGTAGGGTCAAGAATTCTCCCTTCACCACGTTGTCCAGACAAAGTCTGGGTCCACCCAGCCTCCTATCCAATGTGTACTGGAGGCTTTTCCCTTGGGGTTAAAGCGGCCGGGGCGTAAAGCTGACCATTCACCTCCAGCTAGTGCCGATATAAAAAAATGCGGATCTATGAACCAACTCCCCCATACGCCTTCGTGGTGTAGTGCTTAATTAGTGAAGCACTGGGACAACTTTACCTTTTATCATAACTTGTAACATTTAAACGAGAACAAGTGACGGTGAGGTTAGGCAACCCAAACGGCAGATGCAGAGTTTCATCAGCCAGGCATATATACACTCCAGCGGGGCACACTTTGCGGTTGGGCGGCCGATCGCGTGCAGATGGAATTCATTTCATTACCGCAGGGCACGGTTAGGCAAAACTCCACGCCACACCCTCAGGATATCAGCGGGGTTGACAGCAGAAGTACTGTCCCCTCCCCCAGGGCCTCATCTTTCACAGGAATCCCGTCAACTCTCGTACCCCCCCCCCTTATAGCGAAACACATGCACTGCCTAATCTCAGTTCAGTTCAAGGATCCTAAACATTGTCTTAGATCCATCTACGTCACACTTCGTGCAGGCAACTTCACGGAAAGAAAAGTCCTTCTGTAAATATGTTTTAAATTCACACCATCTCCTGTCCAATGGATACCGGGGGCCCTTACCCTGGAGGTACAGCGGCCGGGCCGTGTAGATGACCACTCGCCTCCAACTAACGCCGAGGCAAAGAAAACGTGGATCTATACATCCACTCCCCCATACGCCTTCATTGCATAGTGTTTTAATTAGTTAAGGGCAGGGATAATTTTACCTCTATTTCCTTATAATTTCAATGTTGTTACCCTATGTTTAAAGATTAAAATTATATATTAACGTCAAGTGTATGAGTGATTATAGAAGGATTTTTCGATTATTATATTTATTGACCGCTTACACATAGGAACCATAAATAGCTATAACACTTTCGATTATTTTCACACTTTACATATCACTAGAGCACACTCTAAAGTATTTCCCAGTCTGCAATGTCTTCACTATACGTTTCCTGGTAACGGCTTCTAACGACGACTATTCCTCTGGTTTCGTGCTCAAGTGCTCTCCTTATAAACCCTTTGATCGGCTCGAGTAGAAATCACCTTTTCCAACTGTACCTGTACTGTTGTATGAGTATCCGTTGCCCGCGGGAACGTGTTTACATAGCCGTTGCCTAGAAAAGGCTCTACAGGCTACATTTGTCCGTGAAGCGTAAAACATAATATTACGGACCTAGTACTCCTCTCCCTATAACGAATGCATAAATTGCAAAACACTCCCGAAACGTCTCGCTACATGACATTTATCCACTGTACTGCTGATGACTGGTCAAGTTCACTGATGACACTTCGTCTGACAGTGACTGAAGTCGAAGCAGTCAAGTGTCAGGGCATGTGACCCGTTTGCTGTCACATACTCCCCATATTTTAACCAATACATGTATTATAGTGACTTCAACATGCTTCTACCCTGAAGATGGGGTTAGTGGCTTCTTCCGAAACGTACGTAACGTTCTGGCAGGTTACGTCACATGCCAGAAGATGAGAATCTTCATAGTCTCGGCAACAAAACCACCAAAATTCACTGTTATATCCTAAGAAAAGGGTAATGTGTCCTTCCGAAACGGTGGTTAATGATCTACCAAACTACACGGCGTCACGCCATAGAAGACAGTAATCTTAACAAACATCGATCAAAGAACCTCACGTCTTATTTCCCCTACCCTGAAGATGGAGGCAGCGGGTTTGGATGAAGTGCAGATACTCGCCGCAATTTGGGTGTAGGGACAGCGTGAAACCACGACGAACCTGAATAGAGCCCGTTTCCGGCCAAGATACGAACCGCGCGTCTCACAGATAGAATTCCGGAGCGCGTTCGATAAGTCGCTTCCGTCACGTCAAGTCTCCATTTGACTGAAGCAGACCGTTACAATGGCGAAGTCCATAAACGGTGGAACTTTCTGCTTAATGTTCACAGAGTCCTCGGCTGGAATTCCTCTGTTTATATTCCTGACATTAAATCATTTTAAAAGGAATCTTGTGTATAAAGCTTTCAATTTGTACAGCTCTGGAGCACTTCACTTTTCAGCGTTTTGTCTGGCGCAGAGTGGAGAAAAGTTCATTTCAACATCAGCCTCTNCGGGGAGATGGGGGGGGGGGGGTTGTCTTTAACTCGTAAAACAAAAGGACGTTCCTAACTTCACAATGTTAATTTGGTGCTGCGCTCTGCAGGGAACTTCCAGAGCTGCAAACTCTGATTGTTCCATCGAAATTGCTTCCGGCTTTCTTATGAAGCTGTATCAACTACTTCGGTTAGTTGCAGTCTATTATATGAGACTATTACTTGCAACGGAGTGACAGAGACTCTCAGAGAAGTGGATTTCATCTATTGTAATATAAGCATCTAATTCTTGTTGGTTATTTCACGACGCTTATCAGTACACAGACGTTACAGAGTCGAATGGTGGGATGAATGCTGAATTGAAAAGGATCTTGATGGAAACAGATGTGGCTCTAAGGTATTATCCTAACATTTGCTTAGAGGTACTGAGGGAAACCTCGGAGAAATATCAGAAAAGCCTGCGCCTTAGCGAAGATTCGAACCAAGCACTCCCCAATAAAAGGCCAGAGCTTTGCAAGCTCACCCGAAGTCCCTTCTGAGAGGGACCAGCTGTTTAGCTCGTCAAGTCACTGGCAGCGTCATGTGGAACCCGAAGGTTCATTACCCTATTCACAGCAGCTTTCTACTGGGCCTCTGTTTAATGGACCCAAATGAGTAAGTGCTTCACCACAATTTTCACGTGAAGAAAAAGTCAGGTTGCGAAGCGTCGTGACCTGTCAAAGTACTGGATGATGCAGTTGAAAATAGAACAGTAACTATTTCAGATCCATAGGTCACCGGAACTGACTGACGCAATTGACTGCTGTCACCATTCAGTCCTACAGAACATGGGATCAGTTTGCAATTGTCTTCCCCTGGCGACGACACAGTAAGCAGATGAACTCCAGCTTTCAGCCCGTTTCCCCTGCCTGCTCATATATGCCCATGTTTATTCAAAACAGTGTTCCCCAAGCACTACACCATCAGGACATATGAGGGAGTGGGCGTACACCTCCACATACTCTCAAACTTGGCACTAGACATATCGGCACAGTCAGATTCACGCACCGGCCGCTTTATTACCGGCGGAAACGCCCCCGGTACGCGGAGGATGGTGGGCCCCAGAGCCGGTCTGGACGTATGGAGAAAAGGCGAGTGCTTCTACCGCGAACCCAAGCATCAGTCCCTGAATCTGTGCTGTTGCTTTATTCGAGAAAAGTTTCCCATATTTGTCCCTCAGAGTTTGTTTTATGTGCATACTTTGGACGAGGGGTGAACGATATCATGGCATGCCTATACACACGTACGTATATATTCATATTTGTTGAAGAATTTTAGTAATGTTGATTTGCATTATGCATTCAGTACGTACCTCACAGGAAGCACATTCCATCTCCTTAACAGAGACCAACCGGTTAATGCTGTTCGGGAAAATAATCCCTCTTTATTGTGAGAACCATATGGAACACACAAATACACTGTGTGGGCAGAATGCAAAGACTTTATATATAAGAACGCAGTCCGCAAATCATAGGAAACACACTACGTCTCCGCCACAGATCCCAACCGGTTAATTCTGTTTGGGGGAAACAGTCGCTGTTTATTGTGAGAACCATACGGAACACACAAACACACTGTGTGGGCAGAATGCAGAGACTTTATATATAAGAATTCAGGCCGTACCTCACGGGAACCACATCACGTCTCCGCTACAGAGCCCAACCGGTTAATGCTGTTTGGGAAAACAGTCGCTGTTTATTGTAAGAACCATATGGAACACACAAATACACTGTGTGGGAAGAATGCAGAGACTTTATATATAAGAATTCAGTCAGTACCTCACAGGAAACACATTACGTCTCCGCTACAGAGCCCAACCGGTTAATGCTGTTTGGGGATACAGTCGCTGTTTATTGTGAGAACCATACGGAACACATAAATACACTGTGTGGGCAGAATGCACAGACTTTATATATAAGAATTCAGTCAGTACCTCACAAGAAACACATTACGTCTCCGCTACAGAGCCCAACCGGTTAATGCTGTTTGGGGAAACAGTCGCTGTTTACTGTGAGAACCATACGGAACACACAGAATGCAGAGTTTCTGCATGTCAGAGCAGCCGGTACATATATTTACTGCTGACAGTTCTAAAGGCTACCATTTCAAAGCTACAACAGAGCTACTGTATAAAACTTTCATGCCTTCTTTATTCTTCTTGTTCTCCTTTCAAAATTAGAATCATTCTGTTCCCTAGTTTTTATGTAACAGTAAGGAACGTGGGAATTATGGGAAGTTGGGAATTGAGGGTGGGATGGTTTGCTAATTATAATTGTAGCGGGGTTGGTGGCGGGGGAGGAAGACGGCCATGATTTGGTGATGCTGAAGAAAATGAAATGTTGAGGGAAATCAGCATCTCGCGTCGCAGCTTCCCCTTCTCCAGTTTTTTTAATCAAATGAAAATGGCATAAGAAAATGTCTAACAAGAAAAAGAGGTCTTCTTGAGAAGCTAACAGTCGCTCAACTAGTCAAGGAATTCCCGGTACTATATGGTGCTTGAAGGTTCATACCTGTTTTCACAAAACCCACTACTGAGCCAGAACACAAATCTCACGTCTTGATCCTTAAGATCCATTTTAATATTATCACTATTTCTAAGCACAGTCCTACAAGTGATGTATTAGCCGTACTTTCAGGTATACCATTGAGAGCACTGCATGCATTTCTAATTTCTTACATGCGTGCTACATGCCCTTCCATCTCTCACATGGATTCATGTTTGATGTTTAGAGAAGCATGCATATTATGAAACTGCTCATTACAGATTGTAACACGCTCACGTGTCCCTTGGTCCAGATATCAGCAGTCAACAGAACAATTCTGAGGGGTGCATATGGAGATCTGGGTCTTCTGCCATGACGCCGTGTACTCTAATAGACAGTAACGCTTCGATCGAATATACTACCTCCATCTTCACTGTACAAAAGTTTTGTACCAAACTTAACAATGCTGCATTTGACATCCTCACAGCGCTAATTATGAAGAGTAATATTTTTTGGATTTGACGTACTGTCTCCATCTTCAGGATTGGGCTCATGCTGAGGAGCGAACAGTAAGATGAGTTTGCGCCTTGCTTAGCACATACTCCACCCTCAAGATGGATGCAATTTGTTCCATCGAAATTTGGTGAGCTTATAACCGGACTACACGGAGTCACATTAAAAAAAACCGAGTCTTAAAAGAGAACGATGTCGTTTTTGTAACAGCATTTTTGCATTGGCGATAAATGGCAACTTGGTAGACCAGGTTTAGGACTTCAGAAATATTTGGATCGGTCCCTTGCCGTTTACTGACTCGTGCATTTAATCTTAATTAATTAGCTTCCCCTTTACTTTTTTGGGGGGGTTCCGCTCCACGCTTGGCTTCTCGGGGGATTTGTCGGTGGGGGCGACCATGTTCGTGGGGATTAGGGTGGGAGGAGGGAACTAAACTTATTTAAAAGTTGCTCTTCCAAAGCGAACTCTCCGCAACGCATTCATTCGAAATCTTCTGGGCGCTAGAAAACACTGCCAGTTGGTTAGGGCGCCGGCCGCATGAGCTAAAGGCTGATTGGATGAATAATGCGATCGACTGAGGAGGAAATTGTTGGAGGATGGCTGTAGGGCTGAACAAGAACTTCTGGGAAGACCTAATCGCCTACATTTCGTTTGATACAGAACCCAAATAAAGAAGGAAGGCATTAAGGGGATACACAGACTCATTGAGACAGACAGCAAAGTGATTGCATAAGCCTCTTTTTATATTTCAGAATACGGAAAGCAGGCTAAGAAGGAATCTATTTACCGATGATTAGATGGAAGAAAGGAGACGTATTGGAAGAAGATTAAATGTCTGAATGGAGGTTTGATTTTAGGATGATTGGACGCCCTAATAAAGGGATGGCTTAAAGGTTTATTTGATGGATGAATATAGTGAGGTGTCGTTGATTTCCGTTAAAACTGACACAAGGGAATGTAATGTGTTGGAAGCCGCTGGCAAGCAACGGCTAGTGAAGACTGGGCAGATTTTATGCGTGCTGTAGTTGCAGTGATCTCTGGAGTGTGTAATTCAGTGAAACTGCCGTAGCTATTTTTACGTTCTGTGTTCAATAAATCCAGTTACCAATCCTAACGTCGTCTCTACTTACAATCACGTGACAATATAATTTTTAGATGAATTTCGGGCTTACAATGGCTAAACACAGTGGAAGAAGGAAAGAACACTAAAATATGATATTACTTTTCAAGCTCTTCGTTAATGTTTTATTTTCTAAGCGAAAAGGCAGTTTTCCACGCCAACGTTTTATGTCCTGCCATACCGAAGGCGCGCGCTACAAATAGCTGCAGCGTGGCGGTCGAATGCTTGATAATTAAATATCACGCTCAACAGCAAACTTAGAACTAAGCAGTAAATATAATATAATGGACTTAAAAGTTTTCGAAAGCTAATGAAAACACTGGACTTTCCGCGATACTTGAAGCAATATCCTTTACCGACAACATAACATCATATAACTTGAATATAACTTATACAGCCTCTTAAAAAGATAAGCCCATATTTCATACCCCGATCCTCCCCTTCAATTCAGAGAGTATGCAAATCTCGTAGCTAGGAAACGGTTACTGCTAAGCAAACAATTTTACAATGCATCTGAGGTCCTCACAGCGATGAGTATAAATGAGATGTGTTTTGGGGTGTGACGCCGTGTAGTACAGTGGATATTTACCAGCATTTCGGAGAAACCAGCTGCCTCCATCGTCAGAATGGAAAAGGGATCGATACAAATTTTTTAGAGTAGTCTGCTCCAACTTCAGAGCTGAAAGTCACGTGTCATGCCGGTGTACATGTACTAAAGCTTTCAAGGAACCTGCTTCCAATATATTTTTGATAAAAGGGTGTTCAACGCATTTTCCCAAAACTTGGCACTCATCTACACAATTCTGCACTGAAGATAGAGATATCACATTCTTCTAAACTTTTAATAAATACTGTCACGTAATTCGGGGTGTGACTACAGAAGGGGTATGGATCTATTGACCATTTGTACACATGACTCGGAACTACAAGTAATTACAAAGCTATCGCTAATCTACACACTTTACAAACTACTACACGCTAAATTTTCTCCAGTCTGCAGTGTCTCCAACAGCCGTTTCCTAGCAACGGCTCCTAACGGTGCAGATTCTTCAGCTTCCCGTACTCAGGTAATCATGTCACAGACACGGGTGCAGAACTTTTGTCCACTGTCAACTCAGCTATAGCGCTATCTATTCTCAGCCTTCCTTGCAGAGCTCAACTCAAATGGCAACCCTGAGTCGGGAGTCCTCGCTATATATCCTCGGGGCGGACGCAACAAAAACACTATCCAGATATTTTACCCTGAAGATGGAGGCAGAAAAGT
Organism: Cryptotermes secundus; assembly: GCF_002891405.2. Classification (NCBI taxonomy): domain Eukaryota; kingdom Metazoa; phylum Arthropoda; class Insecta; order Blattodea; family Kalotermitidae; genus Cryptotermes; species Cryptotermes secundus. The sequence goes on along the minus strand of NW_019723312.1, from coordinate 985,601 downwards.
TCATCAGAATTTGTGGTACATTTATAGCAAACCGTTCGTCGATTTGGCAAATATCCACCACGCTATACGGCGTCACATGCCAGAAAAGTGTAATTGGTTCAAAATTCCTATGCAATTGTGCGAATTTACCTACTGATAAAATGGTGAAGATCAATACACCGCACTTTTTGGTAGGTAGGTACCAGATTTCGGAGACGTATACCACCGGAAGGCGAGGATTCGGGAAGCACGTCCTCCCCCCCCCCCAACTTTAGTAGTCACCGAGACTGCAAATTATCATAATTCAAAAAGCCACAATCTTGCTTTTGTGTACTGTTGCCTTAGAAACGGGAACAAGTCTTTGCAGGCTGCACTGTAACAAGACTGGGAACATGTGTATCTGTCGGACGTGTTTATGTGTTCCCAGACAAGAGTCACGTGTTATTTCCCACAACTAACCTCCCTCGACCGTCAGGCGCTCTATGCTACTTGTTCAGCTCTGACCACACAATATAAGGATCTACTATCAAACAACATGCAACACAGCCGTGTCAGAGAAGTTGCCTGAAGGTAAGGCGATGCAGGCATTGCAAGAACTGTCTGTCCACATGAAAGTGGGGCAGCCAGCGGAAGACAGATTGACCATTCAGACTAGTGGTTATTATATATGCCACCTGTTGTAACGTTAAAAATACTCTGCATTCTGCCCACACAGTGTATTTATGTGTTCCATACGATTCTCACAATAAACAGTGACTGTTTCTCCAAAGAGCATTAACCGGTTGGTCTCTGTGGCGGAGAAGTAATGTGTTTACTGTGAGGTACGGACTAAATTCTTATAAATAAAGTCTCTGCATTCTGCCCACAGAGTGTATTTGTGTGTTCCATATGGTTCTCACAATAAACAGCGACTGTCTCCCTAAACAACATTAACCGGTTGGTCTCCGTAGCGGAGACGTAATGTGGTTCCTCTGAGGTACGGACTGGATTCTTATATACAAAGTCTCTGCATTCTGTCCACACAGTGTATTTGTGTGTTCCGTATGATTCTCACAATAAACAGCGATTGTCTTCCCAAACAGTATTAACCGGTTGGGCTTTGTAGCGGTGACGTAACGAATTTCCTGTGAGGTACGGACCGAATTCTGATATATTACGATATAAATACTGTGTTGGTGCCCAAATTCAACGTTTCACTATATGCCTCACATTCGGCCTCCCTCAATATAAACACAATTTAGTCCTAATATAGCCTTCACACTTTTAAGTGAAGATTCCATTTCCCCTGCTCTTAAATGTACAAGGTCAAATTCTGAACGTTTCATCTTCCCTCCTGCACACATCTACTGAAACGACAAGCGGGCACTGCCTGGGAGCTTTCAACCGTGGATATTTTTCTATCCTCCAGCAAAGGTAAAATGAAGCGTCTCTCAGTAACCCCCTTCCACGTTCTATTCTTCTTATATCCCACTTAAAAGGGGTTTAAATAAACACAGGCGCTAAAAGGAGAAGTCAGAAAGAATTGCGTCCTCCAGCCAGTGCTTAGGGCATAAAACTGGGTTCTGCGGTAATTCGCAGATATACCGTGGACTGTGAAGAGCACATCGTAACAAACACTTTGCGAACCGAATACGACATCGTCAAATTTGCAGCGAGTGCGCGTACGCAGTTAAACGGACATGTCCTCTCTTAACTCATCGCTCGTCTCTGTCCACTTTTCCTACAACAGTTTCACTCGGCTCAGCACTCGCTCCCGGAAACACAGAAAAGGGCGAAGAAAACTGTGCAACTTGTGTAACATCCGTTGAAAATTCCACGGGAAATTCCCTCATTTGTTACGTAAGCTTTCGTACTATTAATCGTCTTCCTTGTAACGTAATATGTGTGACCATATACTGGGTCTGGACTGGTAATTGGATTTAACTATAACAGTCTCAATGAGTTACACACTCCAAAGGTAACTGCAGCTACTGCACACATAGTCTTCTCCGTCTTCCATAGCCGTTGCTGGGTAGGGGCTTTCAAAGGCGGACGTTTCCCTTCCTCTGGGTTCCCGAACTGTCACCGGCCTCTGCTACCAGCTTCTCACTTCTCACAACTGCAACTCTCAAGCGACTCTACTAGTCCTCGTTATATAGCCGAAGCACGGACAACAAAGAAAACGTCTTCCATTATTACGTGTTCTCTCGCTTCGAGGGAAACAACGTGTCCACAAAGCCATTCCCTAGCAACGGTTGTTGTGCTGTTGCTCATTTACAAAATTGTTACTTCACAATGGGTCTACATATGGCAATATATGTACTACACTTCACATAACTACATCAAAATGTTATCAACACTCACAGAATAGACACGATAGACTGCAAGAAAATACTGCATACATACTTATGAAAAGTATTTGGAATGTAGTCTCTTGTGAAGATATATACGAACCTATGTTTCGGAAGAAAATGGTTCCTCCATTTCCAGGATAATTTTTAACCTACTGACAAGGCTTACAACCCCTTAAGATTTCAGTAAGTAGAAAAGGTAGCTTATAAGTTCAGGGTTCAGGCCATCAGGTTCCAGAGAAACTTGGGTGATTATAGCCACTGTCGTGATAATGTCAACAATCATTTCGACTCCTGTAGTTGAGTAGCTCCACCTCGCGTTTTCGCAAACCATTACGGAACTGCTACAAGCATTGGCTGTGATTCTGTAATTTAGTCGTCGTGCTTATGCGAGGCAGTCGAGTGGAATTTTCCCTTGCTACGTCTCCCTAAGAACATAGTTTTACCAATAATGTCTTCCTATTGGCTGCGGAAACCATTATTAACATTAAACTTAAATATTACGACTGATTAACTTCTCATCAGCATTAGAACTATTTCCATCCCCAGGGCAAGTTGCCGCGACTTCCATAATTAAGTGAAATATGACTTGATTTCTGCCCCGGAAGAAAAATCGGCATAGTTCGGAAAGTAACTTCCGCCTCGAGAACTTCTGCAAACATTAAGTCTCAATATCACTCCTTACTTCAGTTAGTTAGTCATAATAACGCGAGATGGCAGCAGCTTCCAGTTCAATGAACTTGTGATACTCCCCTCCATGTCGTCATTTTAAATGTGTAAAATTGCATGCAGACATAGACAGAGGAGCAAATGGAGGGGGGGGGGCAGTGAAACACACTGTATTTTACGGGAAGAAATGGAAAAATTATCACCTTTGAAGTTTACAACTCAGTACATACCTTCTCTGCAAAGATAACTTTGAGATAAGGTAAAGTGTTGGGAAGTGGATCTTGTTATGAGTAAAAGGGAAAAAATTCTGCAGTGTCTTTACGAAGTTTATTTAAAAAATATAAAAAATAGATTTATACCAAACAGGAAAATCACAGTGTCCCCATGAAAAAGAGGAATCCGTCAAGGCTACACATAGAAGATGGAGACAGCAGGTTCCTGCGAAGCTTCGGTACATGTTTACCAAACTATACGGCGTATCTCTCTTCGGGTAAATGAATCTTATGAGATATTGATTCACGAGACAATTCAATTAAATATACGTGGATCACGCGGGGTTCTAACAGCGATCCCCTCTGAAATGTGCCTCCATATAGTCTGGTAGAAGTTCACCGACGCTGTCAAAAGAAAGTACTGCTTCCGTTTTCAGAGACGAAGAGTAAGCGAAACAAAAAGGTGGAAAGCTTCGATCTCGAAGCAGGTAATAGGTTCCTCCGAAACGTCAATGAATGCCTACACAACACTCTTCATAGTCACGATGTTAAAACCTCAGATCCAGTGATATAGAATGTTTACTGTCATCGTCAGTTCACAAATCGATTTTTCGAAATTAACTGGTTTATTGGGTTTTCGGACTTTATCCATCGTCCTAGTTTTTAAGATAACTAATAAAAACACGACGTTTCGGAAACTGGATCTGTTTCCGTCCTCAATCACTGGACCCAGTGACTGAGGTTAGCTCTTTCTAAGGGACCCAAGAGAATAGGTGTTTTCCCTCACCTGAGGACGGAAACAGATCCAGTTTCCGAAACGTCGTGTTTTTATTAGTTATCTTAAAAACCAGGACGATGGATAAAGTCCGAAAACCCAGTATCTCTGTGTTATACACCATCGTCAGAATCCTATAGTAACTAACTGGTTTATACGTATCTACATCACCTCTGTGAATAAACCGATTGTCAGGTTTCAATATGGCTACAAATCCATTAATTAATATTTTTATTATTATTTTAAGCACGAGTTATATTTATGCGTGTGAGTGATAAAATCGCGTAATTAATCTGTGTAATTGGGTATTTTATAATATGAAATGACAAGAGAACGCTATGATGTCACGCGTTGTTTATAAATAATTCATAACCCCCACAAATTGAAGTGATCACAAACGCAGAAGGAAATATTACACCATAAACAGAGCGTGGTTCATCATAATGTTTAGGGATTACAGATTCGTTCATTTTCAGTTTCATAAATCATTATCGCGTAATTGCATAACACAATCAGTGTTGCCACTTAAACAGAACCGAATTTACCATTCGTTTCCCAGGCAACAACAATTCCCGCTCTGAGCAGTCCTTGTAAATAACTCTGGCTTCGGAACGTAACATTTCAGTATCCACGTCGCGTCACGCCTGTGGTTAAGTAAATGCAATGCAGTATTTTAGCAAACGCGTCAAAAAAACAAGCTTTTATTCCCCACCATAACTGTTTACCACTCCCCCCTCCAACATAAAACAAACACGTTATACAGAATCAACGTCAGGAGCTATTACAAGAGAAACCAAACACCAGACACGATTGTACGGAAAATAAATCGTTCAAACTTTAACTGCAACTTTTTTCTGAGAACCGCATCCACGGAAGAATCATCAAATCGCTTTACAGACAAGTGCAGTCCACGGGTTATCATTCGTACATCGTACTCAGAAGTTACTGGGTTCGAAACTTGGCTGTGGGAAGCCAGCGACTAACCGCTTGACCTATGGCGCGGCCCAGGGATAGCTTTACCTGGTCTATGCACTTTTCTTTATATTCGACTCTCTTGTACCCTGAAGATGGCAGCAGCGTATTCGTCCAGAACATCAGTAAAGTTCTAGTAGACTATATAAATTGCATTGGTTAGCACAGCAGGAAAGATCCAGACTCGTTTTCGGGAAATTCTTAGTTCGAATCTCGCCCGAAACTCCAGCTAACCTGATTCAAGTTTTTGGTGGTTCTCCTCAGGTCCTTTCGGGAAAATAATGGGAAAGAACCGCGATGAGGAACCAACCAATTCCTTCAAAATGCCTTCCAGGTCATCACTCATATCTCGTGTCAGCAATCGATGCAATATAGTCTACATACTGACAGCGTCGCGACGTTTGGCGTCACATCCCAGAAGACATATTCATAGCAGCGGTGGGGATTTCGGTCCCTACATACATCTGCCCTGTTTACTGGAGTGACGCCCCCTGTGACGGGCCCCCGCGGCGTGCTGGCACCCACACTCACCTGAAACAGAGAGAGACTTCATTAAGAGACAGGGCAACTTCCAGAGAACGAACCCTCCAGAACACACAACCCTAACATTATATTATTCCGCACCGTGATGCCGTGTAGCTCGGTAAATATGCACCAACCAACTCAATACTGAGGAGGGAAGGTACAGCGAAACAATGTTCACTACCTACCAAACTACATGGCGTCATATTCGAAAAGACCGTAATCATGACACACACTTGTCGCTCTGAGAACCTCGAGTCGCATAACACACAGCTTGTGGCAATTGAGACGAAGATATCCTGGGATATGACGCCGTGCAGTCCGGTAAAAGTTGACCGATATTTGGAGGAATGTCCTCCCTCCATCTTCAGGGTAGAAGAATAAGGAAAACAGCATGAGGCAAGCAATGGGGGAGGGTCCGAACCAGCTCTGGGGCCCACCTAACCTCCTACAGAATGTAGACCAGGGTATGAAACTGACCACTCAGCTTTCATCAGCTGAGACTAAGAATGCATGGAGATATACCTCCAATCTTTTAATACTTGTACTAAATCACAGTGACAACTTTTAATTTCACTTTAACGTAACTTTTACAAGGTAACGCCCGTTGAAAAATCAACGGGAAGCCTCATCATTTGATATATAGGCTTTCGTATTAACAACTTCCATTTCTTTCTTCCGTGTTCCTTTGCAATCTAAATTTTATCGAGTGATACGTCGAGGTTGATATTTACGCCAACTCACACAATTTTCACAAGTATTCAATCATACACAATTCCATTTGTATAATAAATTCAAGTGCATGAGTGACTGCAGAGGTGGTTTCGATTAGTAAATAAATTGATTGAACACTTACAGAACGTAACTACAGCGCTATCGCTAATTCATACACTCAGTAGTTCACTACAACACGTACTAACTCTTTTCCGTCAACTGTGTCTTTATCAATCGTTGTCTGGCAGCGGCTTTCATCGGCGGACTTTCCCTTTGCTTTGGGTTCCCGAACTATCCCCGTGCCTCAGCTACCAGCGTCTAACAGGAACAGCTCACGCCTGAACTGCAGTTCTCTAACTCCAACTCACCAACCAACTCTTCACTTCCCTGCACCGGACAGCACTACTAACGCGCAGGCTGGCGACCATCTCACAGCAACCTCCTACTCCTCTGACTGACTCCAATTTCCGTAACTATCCTGCCTATAACACCTCGGTACGGACTGCGTAGAAAACACCGCTCCTCACTGTTGTTCACTTGTTTCCGTGGGAATATTTTCGCGAAGCCGTTACTCAGTAACGGGTCCACATGCTACAACATAACACACTTCATTTATACATATCAAGTATTATCGATACTCTCAGAATACACACGATACACTTACACAAAATAATTGTCATTATTTAGTGACCTTTGACATAACTTACGATCACTGTGCCTGTTAACGCACGACAATACGTTTCTATGGTAATCAGAAATTGCGTAACAATGAATCTCGCGCTTAGAAAGCTCTTCATAACCGGCAGAGATTCTGAAGCCGGCACGAGACTGTATCCGAGTACAAATGGGCGCTGCCCTGAACCTTGGCCCCTGATTGTAAGAGGACGACACAAGTTCTGTTGGTTTAGCCGTTTGTTCCGATGACCGATTCAATTACGTGGAACCGCGTGCGTTTATTCTGGCAATGGACCGCATCTAACACAACATTTAACTGCAATTTAATTCTGAACGCGCCCCTGGAACTCTCCTAATGGAACAGAATAGAATGCTCTGTTATTTCAGGAGCAAGGATTGGGGGAAACTGGACGGAAAGCCACTCAGCCGACCAATGAGGATATTCAGTGCAAGAATAGAAGGAAAAAACATTCCGTTTGGAGCAGCTTTACGTGATATTCCTGTGGAGTGTTATGTGGCTAGACAATGCGCAGCCACACTTCATGAAGGATAACAACTGAATTGGAAGGGATCTAGAAGGAAACGGTAGCAGGCTAATCAAGAAAATATCTCGGCATTTTCCTGGAGTGACTTACTCGTATTAAAACCACGAAAATTATCAGTCAGAATACCTGGTGTTCCAGCTTGGATTCAAACCCAGTACCTAGAATTGCCGTTTTATAGATTGACACCGTGGAATCTTGTACGTCGGTACCAATGTTTCGGAAGAATATGTTGCCTTTCTCAGGTTTAAATCGTGTAGAGAAAGGAATTGTTTTGGTTGCACAGACGAATGATGGGTCGGGGTTTGAGTACCGGTAGGGGCAAGGTTTTTCTCTCCCCCATAGAGTGTGAATATTATTGCTTCCAGACAAGATTTTGTGCATACTGTTTCAATATGATCGATTCACCCTATCCGTTTGCTGTATTTGTATTCCAAATACATTTAAATTTCATGAAACCTGGGGGTATATTTTCTTGTCGCCTAACTCATATCGGGTTCATCACATTTATATTCATACTGTGGCTCTGGGGCCCACTCATCGTGATATCAAATGAGCACTGGGGCACTTTTCCTGGGGGTAAAGCGGCCGGGGCGTGAAGGTGACCACTCACCTCCTCCTAGTGCCGAGGTCAAGAATGCGTGGATCTATACATTCACTCCCGCATGCGGCTTCTACAGAACTTGACTGTCTGCTTGCAGACCACTCGCTAATGTCAAAGTCAAGTTACGTTCGACGGTCAGTCGACCAGTCTGTCTTGGTGTCAAGCCCCCATCTTGAGCTCAAGACCAGATTTTTGTTACTGTCAGACTGTTGTCGGTTCCTTTCTATTTGTGCGTGCGTGTCTGTCGCGGCTATAACGTCACAGATACTGAACCACCGCCTAGCTACGAGCGTGTTTAAAGAGCCGTTTCCTAGCAACGGCAGTCTCTGCTGGCTTCACAATTCTGGCTTTCAGCAGACATGCCACAGTATGAATACAAATGTGATAAACCCGATATGAGTTAGGCGACAAGAAAATATACCCCCAGGTTTCATGAAATTTAAATGTATTTGGAATACAAATACAGCAAACGGATAGGGTGAATCGATCATGTTGAAAGAGTATACACAAAATCTTGTCTGGAAGCAATAATATTCACACACAGAAGCATGTGACTTCACCACGTAACGACATTTCAAATGCAAACCGTCGCCGGCGGGCCAGGAACTCAGGCCGTGAGAGAGAGACATATACAGACAGGCAGACACAACCCTACTTATATTCATGACAATTTTTCTCCCATACCCATATAAATTTCAAAGGGCCAATTTATATGCAAAGTGTACAGAGATGTCGTAAAGCAGAACCTAATTCACGGGTCCTCCTTCCCTTCAGTTCGTATTTACTTTCAATTTATTGAAAAATAAACCCCAACAAATGGGTATCGAGGGAACCGACAGACGCGCCTGTGTATCATTTCATTCCAGGCCTCAAGTCTCTGCACCTACTGAAGCCCCAAGATCCATCCACTCTAACGACAGCAGCCGAATGATGAAGTGCACATTTCCACATTCACTCCTTTCAGCCACAGCGGTAACCATATGTACCACCTGCTTTAACATTCACAAAGACTCATCATTCTGCCCCACACAGTCTTTTTGTGTGTTCCGTATGGTTCTCACAATAAACAGCGACTGTTTCCCCAAACAGCATTAACCGGTTGGTCTCTTTAGCTGAGACGTAATATGTTTCCTGTGAGGTACGGGCTGAATTCTTATATATAAAGTCTCTGCATTCTGCCCAGACAGTGCACCTGTGTGTTCCGTCACAGAAAGTTGCGTTGCATACGCGACGACGCAGGTGCACGCCGAAGGATAATATCCAGGTGCATCTTAAACACGGTGCGAGGACGTGGACTGGATTCATCTGGCCCGGGATAGGGTCGAGTGGCGGGTTCTTGTGGACACGACAATGAGCATTCGAGTTTCATGTAAGATGATAAATTTCTTTACGGATCTTCTGAAGGTGTTTGGTTCAACGAGTTAGGTATTCAGTCATTTCAGTGGGTAACTGATTATGTACTAGATAAGTTTATAAGTGGGCAGATAGCTAATTACTTGAATAGTTTCGAGTTTAATTAGGTAGGTAGTTACTTAGGTCGTCGTTTAGTTGTACTTGAGTAGTTAACTAATTAAATAGTTACGTAGGTAGTTAAGTTAGTCTGTAATTATATATCTATAGCTCTACAGCCTTTGTTGGAAATTGGCCGCTTTTTCGTTTTTTAATCCATATACAGACGGTAGAACTCATTGGACGGGGGATCAGCCCGTCGCAAGGCCAGTACCTACCCACAGAACAACACACACAGACATCGATGTCTTTAGTGAGAATCGAACCCACGTTCCCAGCGTTCGAAGACCATTCATGTCTTAGACCGTGCGGCCACTGCGATAGGCGTTTAGTTATTTAGGTAGATCGTTAATTAATTAAGTATGAGTTACTTGGTTAGTTTGCTGGGTAGGAAGTTAATGACATAGTTACTTAGTTAACACGTTGTTGATCAGGAAGTAGCTAAGTTATGCAGTTAGGTACGTGGGTTAGCAAGTTACAGCAACTGCAAGATATAGAGAAGAGAGAACTTCGCATTCTGATTTCTGGATTCGAGATGCACGTCCTGGCTTGAAACTTGCAAATTTGCTTCTGAGAGTGAGGCAGGAAGAACTGTCCGTGTGTACAGTGTGTCTGCGCTGGCCAGCAGCAACCGCTTGAAATTAAAGGCAAAAAAAAAAAAAGTGGGCTTTTAGGTCTGTGTTAATCCTTCTTCCCTTTTCATGTTATATTTCTCTCGCACTTTTTTTCAACTTTCCATTCTTTTCTTGTTCGAACTCGAAACGTCGACAAAGGGAAAGGTCCCATGCAACGTAATATTCAGAGCGTAACAAGAAAGCGTATATTCAGAACATTTATAATACTCAGACAGTGACTCTACAAGCAAAAGCGTACAGGAAAATGTCAACCCGGACCAAAATACAATCACGGCCGCGGTTTGTGTCACGAAGCAGTCAGTAGCGTGAAATGGGTTGCAGATGAATGTTGAAATCGAAAGGAATTGGAAGTGGTCGTTGCCTAATTCAAGGTACTAATCCCGCATTTTGCTGAGCAAATCTACGCACAACTGCACTAAAAATATAATAATCGGAGATCCAAACCGTGTAACTTCTGAATACAAATATAAATCATTACCGCCTGAGCCAAATTTCTGTGTAAAATAGGTCTCGACCACTTCCAAGTCTAAAGAGCAGATACTTGTCTTGAGAAGCTAACGCTGGCTGATCTGGCTAAGATGATCGGGTTGCTCTGAAACACTGGTTCCCAATCTGTGGGCGTGACGGCGTTGCAGGGGACCGCGAGGCCATGAGAAATAATTTGTAAGGAAAATTCAGCCGCAGTTCAATGTCCGTTCCCTGAGCAACCGATAAAATTGTTAATCAAGATACATAAAAAATAAATACATCAGACAACATTTGTCGACAGTATTGACTAGAGAGATAGGACTGAGCTGGCTGAGGATAGGGACCAGTGGAGGGCTCTTGTGAACACGGTAATGAATCTTCCTGTTTCATGAATTGTTTGGGGATTTTTGAGGACCTGCAAAACTGGCGTTTCTCAAAAAGGAGTCGGCTCCATGGAGTCAGCTGGCATTAAGCATCGCTAAAGAAAGAGCACAGCGCAGGATTTTAGTTTTTAAATTTGAAATTTTAATTTATAAATTAGAAATTTTTTACTCACAGTTTTGGCCCACAGTAATTACAAGTCAGTTGAGCCGGGAAAAAAATTACTTTTAAGCACTAGTGGAAAACGTTACGATCATTTTAGTTTAAAAAATTGGAGGGGGGTAGCGTGAGGATTTCGCGAAGAAGAAAGGGGGCGTCATGTCAAAATGACTGGGAAACACTTCCTTACAGCGGCATAAGCACTCAGAACATCAAGCCAGATGTTGCAGTTTTCTTGTCGCTTCCTGACAGATATTTCTCTGCCTGTGGACAGAAACATTAATAATCAGCTGTTTGCGGGGGGGGGGGGGGAGAACAGATGCCGAGACGAGATTTTAATTCTCGTAGTGCGCGAGAAAGGAAAGACAGGTACCGGAGAAAAAGATAATGAAGGAGAAAGAGATTAATGTTAGACAAGGAGGATGAGTAATGCCAAGACGGAAGGGAATATAAGCGAGGCAAAATGGTGCCCTAGCTTTTGTCTGCGATCCTTTATTTGTCTTTTGCTTGTTGTTTTGATGCATCCAGACACGAGACTGCGAAACAAAAACATCGCCACATCAAATACTGTGCCGGACAGTCTGCATGTCTCCGTTGCTTATTTCGCGACACCCTCAGTACTTGGGCTGTGGGAACGAAGTTACGTCATGGGCAGTTCGTGACGCATACCGTCACGTCATCATCACAAATGTACAGGATCCTACATACAACGTAATTCCAGTATTCGCACATACTCAAACATGTCTATCCTTGCTTAATAAGCACTGCTATGGAACGGTTCAACACGTTCCCGCGGCAAAGGTTACGAATGCAACAAAGAAACGGTGTTTTTATGTGGTTCGTGGCGAGATATCATAAGGACAACTGAAACAAGAATAGTTAAGTTGTTGCTGTTCAGAGAGGACTTGAGCAAGGAAGCAGAGGCATATTGTTAGAAGGCGTTATCGGGAAACGTCTAGTAGAGACACTGCAGTCTGGAAAATACTTAGCATGTGTGACAGTGATTTGTAAATTATGGAGATCAGCGATGGCGCTATAATTAAGTGTAATTACGAGTTGTATGCTAAAGTGGTCAATAAATCCAATATCAAATCCTTGCCCCGTCTATGGTCACTCATACTATGTGACAATATATTCTCAAATGGTATGATGATTGACGAGGGGGCACTGGTTATTTTTTTAACGACGTATCGTAGCCCAGAATCGAACTGGAGACCTCCGTAATATGGGTTATATATATTACCTACTAAGCAAAATTGCTGATCATTAGTCAGTTCAGGGTAAAAAAGGTAAATCTATCCCCGTAACAGGCCGTGCAGGCCCATAGGGTTGTGAGACGTCGAGGCTCCCACATTTTCTAGACAATCGGCTCACAGATGGTGGTGAGGTCAGCTTTACGCTTTGAAAAATCCAATGACCTGATCGGGAACCTAACCCGCGACCTTCCGACTTGTAGCATAGTGCCTCAACCAACTACGCTATCGCATGCCCCTATTACTACGAGGTACTCATGGAGGCATCTGTGAGAAGGATATACTCGTATGTGGTGTCTGGTTCGGAGAGAATCCGACGTTTCGGAGGATCACATCGCCAAACAAGCTGCACTTCGAGTTATCAAATGCTTCCGAAATGTACACATAATCCATTCTTCCACGCAAATAACTTATCAAAATTACCTTGTCAGTTCGGCAGACTTGCGCAACCGATAAAATTGTAGGGGACTTTCACAGGATTTTCCCCTCACAGTGAGAATTATTACAAACATATTTCCGCGACCAGGTGACAAATGACATGCCGATATTCCCATTTAACAGTTAAGTTGCAATATGGAGTGAACTTGCGGCGCCCATGTCGCTGCGAGCTCTAATTCCAAGGGAAGGCGCACCGTGGCTGCTCGCTGCTAGTGATTAATGAAAAATCGAAAACCTGCTCCGACCCTTGCAGTTGACTGCTTGTGGTTCCGCCGTCCCCGCTCTACCTACAGACTCGCAACGAGGAACAGTTACGCAAGTTACGAATATGTGGAGCTACACCTCCATGCCGAGCAATTCGGCTCAGGCAGTAACGCCTTTCATCTATATTCGGTAGGTGACTGGTTCGAGTCACGACAGAGACACCAGCTATATACACGTACCGCTGGGGATTTCGTGTTTTTACCCATTTCCCCCCGCCGAATGCTGGGATATCTTTAAATCGATCACGATCCATTTATTTCGAGTTCTTGCCAGTTCATCATTCAACACTCGTCCTTACCACACGTCGCTGTGCTGATACTGAGTGTCGTATCATCAAAGGGAAACAAATACAAAAGTGTATACCTCCACTCCCCGCCCCACGCCTTCACGGTGCGGTACTTAACTAAGCGTAGAAACAACTTGAATTGCACTCACGTCCCAGAGACCAGGTCTTAACATCAAGCATGAAGAGAAGTAGAGAAAAGTACGTGGAAGAGGGAAATGATTTTCAAATTAAGCTATACAATTGTTGGGGTTTCTATTGCGAAACCCAAAACTGTGAAGCTGTCAACTCATTTCCCAGAAAGAGCAATGATCTGGAGATAGGCATTACAGTTATAATTCAAAGGAAAGAGTCCTATGAGATGACCAAGTGCAAGAGAGCTTCTTCAAACATTGCAGGACATCAGGGAAAGTGGGAATAGCCGGCCAGGATCATAAAGGAAAGATTAGGGTAAGAGAGAAGAGACTGGAAACTTTTCCTTCATTGGCCTGTATAGACGTAAACACCTCCAGAAGACGTCATGAGCCTGGATAAGACGGAAACGATTCCGGAAGGCATTATGGACTTGCATAAGAGGAAAACAATTCCAGGAGTCGTTACGAACATGCGTAAGAACCTGCACATGAACAGGAAGAATTCCAGAAAAGGTTACGAACCTGTATAAGACGGAAATAATTACGGGCTTCGTTAGAAACCTGTATAAGACGTAAGCAATCCCAGTAGTCACTATGGCCCTGCATAAGAAAGGAAAGAATTCCAGAAGGCATTAACTTGTATAAGACGGAGACAATCGGATTAGCCGTTATGAACCTGTATAATACGGAAACAATTGCAGGAGTCGTTAGGAACCTGTATAACACGGAAGCAATCCCAGAAGTCATTCTGGCCCTGTATAAGAACGGAAAGAATTCCAGGAGGGGTTTTGGACTTACGATTCGTGTAGATGACAATTTTTATAGAGACAACGTAGAATGACAGACCAAAATCAATATAAATACAGACGAGATGATATATACATCAGAAACGTCGGAATCTCTCCAAACTACACGTCGTCACTACCCGACAAGTCCGCACTAGCGAGAAATCCAAATTCCGATTCAGTTTCGCCGTGTACAAGTTTGCCACGCGGGCCGCAGCCCACATTTTGAGAACCACTGGCTTATGTTATCACGCAAGAGAATTTTCGCGCAGACAGAGCCACTTGCTGCTGCTCCATAACCCATTTCAGTTTAATTCCAGTTGCTGGGGGTAATTCCGACTCGGGGGAGCGTTATTTCCTTGCAAGCGCAAGTTCTGTAATTGGCTCGCTCGGTTGTCATAATCAAAGTTTTAGATAGAGTAATTATTGTAGTACCCGAGACAGTCTCAAAAACCACGGATCCCAGGGAGGAGCAACTCTTCGTGAAACAAATCATGAGCGGGGTTAACAGTTGAAACGCGTATCGATTGTTTCTGGAAACGGCACGACAAAACGGGCAGAAGGGGGAGACTTCCTAGACCTTGGCAATGGGAACCGTGACAATAGCGGGGCAGTGGTTGCAATTATTCTGGTGAGGAAGGGAGGGTGACGCACTGTAACTATGACTCTGTTATAACCCATATACCCTCTACAGCCCTATGTCTGTTAGCGGACTCGACCAAATTGACTGCCCCTTGAGACTCACGACCAGAGATGTTTTAACCGAACTTCTGCGGTAATAGCCCTTGTGTTATTTTCCTCTCTGAGGAGATGGGTTTGTCTATTATGAATATGCTTGGCTTTTCGTCAACTGTACATTTCGTACATATAACATGTTACTGAAAATTCTTCCATTTGCACTTCACAAAGGTCCTCTGTCAGTACAGGCTTTACAGAGCCTGCGCATTCTCTTGAGCGTGGCAACGCACAAAAATTCACCGACAGTAAGTACAAGTAAAGCCATCCCTGTAACAAGCCGTGGAGGCCCATGGGGTTGTGAGACGTCGAGGCTCTCACATTTGCTAGACAATCGGCTCACAGATAGCAGTGAGGTCAGCCTTACGCTCCGGTCGCCCTTTACCCACAGGAAGATTCCTGGTACTCATTTCTGTTAGGGGCTGAATCGACCCCAGGGCCATAGTGCGGCTGGAAGGATTAGGTCAATTGAAAAAATTTCAATGACCTCATCGGTATTCGATCCCGCGACCTTCCGGCTTGTAGCAACTGCTCTATTGCATGCCCCCTTTTCTGATAGCAAATGCGGAAGGAGAGAAATTCCGCTGTTTAGGTCACGCCAAGTAACGAGTCCAGAAACCCTATGCAGTATTTACTGTGGGTTGTTTAACGACGCTCTCGGTATCCCTACTACACAGCACAACTTTGATTTTCTATGATGACTGATGAATCGAAACGGGACAGGAAGGAAGCGGTCGTGGCCTATTAGAGGTACCATCCCAGCATCTCCCTAGAGAGAATGATGAAAACGAGTAAAGTTCTCTTAGGATGACCGTTGTTCCGACCGATAATCGAACTCAGAGCCTTCAGAATACAAATATACAGCGTGACCGTGAGGCAAACCTTCTCGGTTCTAACTTTTCGTAACAATCCTGAGGTTGTTACCCCCATTTCCACCTAAGAAGCTCACAAGTTCAACATGTTGGTATACTGGCAGCAAGAAGTCATCAAATTTTTGAAACCGCTGTCCTTTTACTGGCGGGTGCGTCTATATTTACCCCTCCGTCTCCATACTCTTAGTCTGGGGCTCCTTTGGTGTGCAGAAAACATTAAGACATTTCCCTCAATCTAAAAATTGACTGAAAATGTGATACTGCCATTTTAGGAAGTAATTAATGATAAGGGACTATGATTTCTATGCAGTATTTTCTCCGTTAAATTCGAAGCCATGCGATCAACTTGCACAAAAACTTACAGTACAGAGTATTTTCTGTTTTTATTTGCTACTCGTATTATCCGCCACAAGTTTAGACTGTTCTACAGTCACCACGAAGTGAAGTGCATAAATCCGGACTGCAAGTAGCGATGTGTTGAGTTACGGGAATATATGTATATATAATGCAGACAGAAATTATAAATTAACTCACATCCGACTTAGTCTTACATGACGCGAGTATGAAGCTGGCAGTGCTTGCCCAAACATAAATAATCTCTAACTTTCGTGTGTGTATTGTGTTTGTTGAGCTGTGTGTTCATTAGTTCCAACTCTTGTAATATGAGGGAGAGTCAGTAAATAGGTCACAAATGGATATAAAACGTAAAACATGAGATATTCCTGGGGGAGGGAAACATATTTCTCGGCATATCCTCCACCAACACTGGTACACTTGTCCCATCGCTTTACCAGTGCGTCGAAACCCGCAGCACAGAAGTCTTCTGACTGCTGTCTCAGCCACTTCCGCACCTCCGTTTCAACGTCATCAGCGAAACTTTTGCAACGTTTCTCGACCCAGTTGTGAACCGCTTTACATTACAAACACTTCCCACCGTAAACAGGAAACATTTCTTTATGAATATCCTTCGCACTGAGATTTTTTGCCCACAAAAAGCACAACAAAAGGCTGCTCTTTAGTAGTACAGTCCACTAGCACTGTCATTTTGACTACTGAAACCAGCCTCTGAACATGTAGATACGCGTCTGCTACGTAGACTGTCATGAAGCTGGACTCTGCTGCTACCTAGTGACACACATAGAAAACCTATTACGTCCGTTAATGCTGTTTTACTTGCAACTGTGAAATATTTACTGATTCTCCCTCGTAATTTTGCATTTCGCACTCTCATATATACGTAAATCTATGTTCCTGTATATACAATTGTTCTTGCTAAGCCCAAGACACACAACTTCACACTGTATGTGCGTTTCCACTGCATGCCGAAGCAGACCTTCCGGGTGTACTGTAAATGAGGGAAGGCTACTAAGTCTCAGCGAGTCTTACAGTTTCACTTACTGACGTACTGCCATATGTTCGTATGCTAGTAAGTACATCCGGGATACGAAGGGCGGCATACCCAGATGAGGGTCACGTTGTCTAACAGGATTGTGATGTCATACATCGGATTCTGCTACTACGTAATGCCATTCTTTTTATCCATTAAATTGTAAGAGTTTAATCCAATCTGTCTTTTCAGGATTGAAATAATCTCATATCATCGTTACTGATCCATTTATGGTGACTACGAGAGAAAGCTTAACGGCCCCTCGAGGGTTTGTGGCTCCCACTTTGCGAAATGCTGCTTTACAGCACGGCATCATGTTCTGTAACACTCAAACACTATGTTTTTCCCACAAAATGTGCTCCGTCTGATTCTCACAACAAACAGCGTTAACCGGTTGGGCTCTGTAGCGGAGACGTAATGTGTTTCCTGTGAGGTACGGACTGGGTTTTTATATACTATGTTGATGAACTTCGGGCTTCATCCCGCAGGGGCGGAAATCCTTGACTTCGCCATCGTCAATAACGTAACTCTCAAGTCACTCAGCACACACCTTAGGGAGCCTCTCCACATCCGATCACGGCCCCGTTTTACTGACTAAGCCTGGCCCATTTGAGGTTCACGAAATTAAACCCAATTTTACCTACCACGAAGCTGGAAACTTTTTCAAAATTGCTTAGTAAGCAATCTCAATGCTCAGTACTTAGAGGTGAACTGCTCAAAGAGAGAGATTGATGTAGCGGTTAAGCACCTTACAGACACCCACAACAGAGCCACTATCTACGCTGTACCGTTGGAAGGAACTTTCGAATGAACGCAAATTACAAACATCTACATGTAGTCGCATTCAAAAAAGGAACAGGCTCCGGACGCAATGGCAAAGGACCCATGACATTACTCTTCGCCGTCTCATTAATTCTTTAAAAGAGCAAATAGATTGGGCAATCAAAGAACAATTATCGAACACCTGGCAGAAAACTTTACAAGGGCTGGACACCAATAACATGAGAGAAACCTGGAGGATAACTAAAAGTTTAACAAACACAAATTCTAACATCCCACCCCTTACCATTAATGGGAAAACTGTGACCGAAATCCAGGAAAAAGTAAACGCATTTTCCGATACCTTGGAACAAATTCTCTCTATAAATTCAGATGCTGAAAGAACCTTTACAGCTAGCACTGAACAGGCAGTGAATAACTTCCTTAAACAGCCATTGAAAGACCGGGTGAGGGCTACAAATCATTCTGAAGTTGCTTGGATTGTCCGCCACCTCGAACGACGCAAAGCAGCAGGGCCTGACGGGATACAGAATATAATACTTCAACATCTGCTGTGGCTAGTTCTCAAATTTATTGGAAAAATGTTTTGGTCGCGGGTTCGATTCCCAATGAGGTTATTTGATTCTTTTTCAATTGACCTAATCCCTCCAGCCGCACTATGACCCTGAGGTCGACTCAGCCCCTAACAGAAATGAGTACCAGGACACTTCTTGGGGGGTTAAGGGCAGCCGGCTGGAAATCTCACCGCCATCTGTGAGCAGACTGTCTAGAGAAAATGTGGGAGCCTCGACGTCTCACAACTCTATGGACTTCCTCGGCCTGTTACAGGGATAGTTTTACTTCTTTTCTTGCCAAAATATTTAATACATCACTTGTATAAATTATTTTCCTACACAATGGAAAGATGCTAAAATTGTTTTGGTTCGGAAACCAGGTAAATACCACACGTCCCCACTGAATTATAGACCATTAAACCTACTAAATTCTTTAAGTAAACTGTTTGAGAAAATAAAAAAAGACTAAACTTTGAACTTAGGAAGCTGCAAGCTATCAGAAATGACCAATACGGTTTTAAAAGAGGTCACTCCACAACACATGCGTTGTTAAGGAATGTGGAGCGCATTACGCACGGTTTCAACAATAACAAAGCTACAGTAACGTTATTCCTGGATATTGAACGAGCATTCGACAAGGTCTGGAACACCGGGATGATTGCTAAACTCATTTCGGCCAAAATTCCACCTCACTTCATTCATATAATACATAACTACCTCCAGAATCGATTCTTTTTTGTAATGCACAAAAACTATTATTCAAACCTACGCCCCATTCAGGCCGGAGTGCCTCAGGGCAGCTTACTTGGACCCACACTCTTCAATATTTATATTAATGACATTCCTTCAATTGAAAATGACTCCAACATAGCCATATCGGTCTATGCTGATGACACGAATATTAGTGTTCGGTCAGGCAGCATAGATATAGCAGTCAGAAAGTTAAACTCTGCCATACGCCTCTTAGAACCATGGTTCCGGAAGTGGAGAATACATATTAATGCAAAAAAGTGCACAATTACACTCTTTTCTAAACGACTGCGACATTATGGCTGCAGTACGCATCAAGTAAAGATTTTTAACAAAACCATATCTTGGACTAAGGAAACAAAGTATCTTGGTGTTACACTTGACTCAAAATTAACCTACCGTACCCACATATCCTGTATTTTGCGCAAAGCTAATTACAGACTCAGGCAACTGTACCCTATATTAAATAAATCCTCCACCACTGACATTAATTTAGCGTCGGTAATTTATAAATCACTCCTCCGTTCCATATTGCCATATGCCTCCCCCGCGTGGGGCTATGATGCCAACACTTTTTTTTCCTTGGCACTACAGCCCCAGTGGGCCTAGGCCTACCTCCATGAACTTCTCCGTTCACTTCGGTCTTTCTAGATCTTATACATTCAGCAGGAATTCTTGGGCGGGTGATCAGCTCGTCGCAAGGCCTCTACCTGTACACAAACACAGAGAAACGCGCACACACAAACTAAACATCCATGCCTTGAGTGGGATTCGAACCCACGATCCCGGTTTCCAAGCGAGCGAAGATAGTACATGCCTTAGACCACTCGGCTACCGTGACCGGCGCTGCCAACACTCACACAAATAAATTACGGACATTTGAAAATAAAGTCCTCAGGATAATAACGAAATTACCGAGGCAAACACCAATTGCAACCTTACACGAACAAACGGGAATGTCGTCAATAAAGGTCAGTTCAAGAGGTTAGCGAGGGCACTGTACCAGAAGTCGGTAACCCGCGAAAAGGCAGATTCAGGCACTGGGTCACTATAAACATCTGCAAGACAATCCGCTCGGCATTAGCTTAAATCGGTCATTATCAGTCTCAATCCATACGTCATTCTACCCCCCCCCGAACAAACATTACAGAAACAGATCTCTTTAGAGGCAAACAGAAATCTCAAAGCTTCCCAGAACGTGTCCGTCGACGGCCACACCGACCAATTCCCTACGCTGGACAAAACAGTTCTCTGTTACTGGATGAGCAGCAGACCTCACACAACATCCGCTCCCCTCTCCCCCCCATAATATACATTCAAATAATCACAAACACACATGTCTGTATATGCGTACAGACATACATTCTCTTCGCAAAAGTTACACACAACTGTTCGGTGTTCACACAAAGTGGGCACACAAGGAGAAATATCTGTAAAAACGAACTTGTACACTTCCCTTTCCAGTAAAGCAACAGCACAGACAGGGTCTAATGTTAGGGTTCGCGTGTTTATTGCCGGGCTGCTGGCTAGAAGTCAGTTTGCATCCGGAAGGTCCTGCGACGGGCCAACTCGACCAAGGTTTTCCGTAGTTTTCCTCGGTCCTAGAGCAAATGCTGAGTTGGTACCCAAATTCCACGTTGCACTGAATGCCTCACATGCAGCCCTCCCATTGTTGGATCAAATTTCACTGTAACGTAGCCCTTCCAACGTCACAAAAAAAGTAATTCCCATGACATGAATACCCTTTACCAGAAGGTCGAGCGGGCACTGCCTGGGAACCTTTGAAATCGGAGATATAGATTCTTACCCCCCCCCATCCCCAATTCGGGCTTCAGACGGTTAAGCCACATTTACCCTACGAGTTGTTTAGATCCACTGTTGTAACATGTTCTTTTTGCCATCGGGACATATCAGTGCGGGGGGGGGGGTGCCTCTGTCAAGTGCGCTTAGGAGATTACATTTATCCGCGAACTGGAAGGGATAAAAGGAAGGGAGAACACAGGGAGATTTGAACACACGTAAATCTCTCTGATCCGATTAAAAGGACGAGGAGAGAGAATGCACCAATGCGATGTAGGCTATAAATTTGCAATTATTATAATCACTGGACAGAAACACGTACACAATTCGGGATAGCCAAGATATGACCCCCTGATCTGGTAGCAGCAATCCAAAGAAGTGGCTGGGAGATCTCGTTAAGTTGGATGAAAAGAAACGACAGCAAAGATAAGCTCCAAAGCAAGCCAGAAAATGGAAGAGAGAGGCGACCGCAAAGACTGAGAAAACTTGTAGATGCAGAGAATGATTTACGAGTACTTAAGGTGAACATATGGAGGTAGAAGGTAAACAACAGAGACTGAGCATCCCTCGTGGTGAAGAATGTTCCTAGGGCCAAGGAGTAAGCACGCATTCAGTTTCCCTGGCGTATTATTTTCGACGTAATATAATCATTAGGGCCCGGATTTTTATGACCTAAAAACTATAAATATATGCATGCACTTATGACCCAAAATTATGTCAAATATGACCTAAAAAGTGTAAAATATGACCTTAAATATTAAATGGGACATAAAGTTTCACAATTTTAATTACAACTTTTACTAGAGTTTAAGAATAAAGATGATGAATATATGATAGTAGGTCCTACTTACCAAATTAGCCCTATTATGTCTCTGAAGGAAAGAAAACTGATGGAATTTCGACATTTCGTACTGGATTAAACCATTCATTGTTTTCTTTTTAATACTGATATTTGCTTTCATATTTTAGACAAACACTGGTGCACATGGTATGAACACTAACTTAACTCTGTTATCTAAAAACACCATTTAAAAGAACAAGCTATTCACGTCTCAATTTTCGCTATTACAATTGCAGTTTATAACTACATACATTTTCAAATTTTCAAATTAAAAGATCGCCAATTATCACTAAGGATAGTTTTGTATTTGGAAAAACTTCGTTCCACATCACATGATGTGACAGGAGCATATTTGAAGAATGTCAAGTCGTTTGGTGACAGTTCTGTATCATCTTCGAATGTTGCTAGTTTACCGGAAAGTATATCTGCAATCTTGCATAATGTTGAATAACCAGCATTCCGATGAAGAACACTTTCTATTTTGGTTTTAATCCTGTCACTTATTTCACCACGAGTTCGGTTTAGTTCATTCTCAATGCTCTTTACAGTGTCCAACGCATCACAGAGTTCAGTCCCTACAAATTCCAGGCGAGTTATTGCACCTGAAATTGAACAGAAGTTTGACTTTATGTATGCCAGATTTTGTGCTAGAGTGGTAGAGAATAAGTCCTTGACAGCTTTAATTGATGTTGACTCACTGCTGTCAAAGCAATTAAACATTTTCTCAATGGCTGTGTAATTTTCACAATAATATGCCACAGCATCCAACCCTGTCCCCCACCGTGTGACGACAGGCTGTGGAGGAAGTGGCAGTAGAGGAGCTTCTTGTTTAAATTTCTGCACTCGAAGAGGGGCCTTGATGAATATTTTCTTTCCGTTTGAAACTAGCCTATCTACATCAGGAAAATGTCCTCGAACT
>NW_019723312.1:916684-962274 GCF_002891405.2 Cryptotermes secundus | reverse complement strand
GATACCATCCACTGACACAAGTCCTTCGAAAATTCCGACCCACTGTTCGTTGAAGAAGGTGAAGAAGGAGAAGAAGAAGAATTAGTGGAACTGTTTTTAAACAACAAACTTTGTCTGCTATCCTTTGTAGATAATCTGCTAAAACATTTACCATGTTTTAAAGTTTTACAGTGCTGCTGCACAGTAAATCGCTTTTCTGCCGTAACTTTCACGCCACACAACTTACAATAAAATATCTTGCCATCGGTACTAAACACTTTTTCACCAAACTCCTGTACAAAACTACGCAACTTTGCGCTCCTTGAACTACACGTACTCACTTTAGGTATTGTAAAGTCAAACTGAAGTCTTATAACGCCCTCCGCATATATAAATAGAATACTTCTAAGCCCTCCAAGAAAGAATGGGATGTATATACCTTATAGTAAGACGGAGTACAATAGGAGAATACCCGTTACACTTGCCTCCCTCCTGCCTCGACTGGGAAAGGCCGGCTTACCAGGTCATAAATGCTACATTTCACAAATTTTCACCTTTGTAACTGCAAGTACAGTCCAGTCAAAAATACGGGTTTTAATACGAACTTCATGTACTTGAACTCTATTCCACATTGAAGCAGCAGTCCAGCCTGGAATTTATTTTGTAATACTAAATATTATGGAACCGAAATTTTACATTATATCAAAGAATTGTTTCTAAAATGACAAAAATATGACCTTATTTCAAAATTATGCCAAAATATGCTGTAAAACCAATACAACTCTAAAATATGCATTTATATGCACAATAAAAACGACATAATTTCAATAAGAATGACTGGAAACATGCATAATTACATTTAAAAATAGGACTAAACCATAGGAAAAAAATATGACATGTCATAGAAATCCGGGCCCTAATAATCATCAATATAATGACACGGTGATGATTATAAAACCACTCAAAGATTTTGCAATGATTTGCATAAAGACGCTTTCAGTAGTTCATATGCCGTCGAATGGCTGCACTGTAGTGAATAATGAAAGGGAAGTGGTCGTGGTACAATTTAAGGGGAATATTCTGGTATTTTTCCGGGAAGGACTAAGTAATACCACGCAGACTGTCAGTCAGGGCGGTCGATTTCCGGATCGGAAGAGATCTGAATCCGAGATGGCGGTACTGCGAAGCAAAAGCGCCACCTCTCGACCATGAATATAGATGGAAACTCATGAAATATTCGGTCAGGATGATTGAGACCCAGTCTAGAGTCGAACCATGCATCAGCCGGGCGATGCCCAGTGACGCCACGGCGGAACACTATTGCCAAATTTACGATACATCGATCTGTTACGTTGCTCTCACAATGGGCCCCCAGTCTATTGTGTCCGCATCTCCCGAGCATTTTGCAATATCAACCCTTTCCCCAACCACGGGCCCACATTTCTGTGGGCTGGTTCACTGCCCAGTCACCCGATTGTCTTCGCAACAATAGTTTCCATTTTTTATTTTCTGTCACAAAATCCGTGGAGCTTCAAACTGAAATGTAAAGACACAAATCGATTTTGGCTGTGGTTTTAATTATCATTTGCTTTCCGAGGTCACAATGGTGACAATGCGCGCCGTCACGGGAGTCAGCAGGGGACGGGAGAAAGCCAGACATGTGGCCGCCCAGTTTAGTGACAAAACAGATTATTAATACCAAAAATTAAAAAGTATTTTTAAAGATCTTATTCTTCTATGAAGAATTGTATCTCTTGTGGCATTACTTCGTTGGCAAACATAAAGTTTTCTACCAAATGTTCCCTGGCTGTCCCCCACTCTAAAACTAATTACCCCTTCTTAGAAAAATAATCCTGCTAGTGCCCTGTGTACCACGAACTTTAACATACAGAAACTCTGCATTCTGCCCACACAGTGTATTTGTATGTTCGTATGATTCTCACAATAAACAGCGACTGTTTCCCCAAACAGAATTAACCGGTTGGGCTCTGTAGCTGAGACGTAATGTGTTTCTTGTGTGGTATGGACGCCATGAAGCAGATTCTTTCTTAACCTAACAGTCGCTAACCTAGTCAAAGAATTTTCTTCTAGACCCCCATACTAGCTAGCGTCAATTAAAGTTTCTGTGTCTTTTATGGCGTCTGTGTTATCTTACAGTAGATTTAGTTCATCAGCATAGACCAACAACTGATGTGCCCCATTTTATTTCAATCCCGCCTCGTTTTACTTGGACCTTCCTAATGGAATATTCTAAAATTGAAAAGCAGTGGCGATAAAACATCTCCCTGTTTTAGACCATTTTGGATGGAAAACGTATCAGATAAATGTCTACCTACATGAGCTTTATTATAGGTTTCTTTGCCTTCCTTTACACCAAACTATTTAGAAATTTAACGTCATTATTAAGCACGAGATACATCGGTTAGTATGAAGGGCTTCATTCTTCTGCCATCTCAGTACGACCCACAGTTTACAAACCGAACCATATGCGTGTCTTCAACAATATAAATTGCTGGTCACCATGGAAACAGAATCTGTCCATCCAGCTGTAGATATACTAACACATTCTCGTATTCGAGAGGGCCAGCATTCAAATCTCTGCAAGCACGCAAGTATCCTGGCATATTTCGCAGTTTTCCTAACCCTCTCAAATAATATACAGGGGCTGTACCTCACAATAGGCCACAACCACTTCTTTCGTATTCTTTCTTATTCTTTGTTCACTTATGATTTCACGCTATACGGTCTGTGATACTGACAGCGTAGTTAAATAAAAACAAATAATGTCCATTTCACCATCGTACAACATTCTTCAAGAACAGACGGAGAAAATTACAGTTAAGTAAGCATTTAGCAATACAGCCCGAAGTCTCAGCACATTTCACAGTCCAGCCAATAAATACGATCGTAATGCAGCTTAATCGGGCTGAAATACTCTTTAAGATTCATTTTAATATTATTTGTGCAATGTCTTTTCATTTTATTCCAAGTGGTCGCTTATCAGAGTTCTACGCGTCTTGCTTTCTGCACCCAGCCCACCAATAGCATCCTCCATCCTGACGATCCACTGAGCGATCTACACACCTGGCTCACCCCCTGATGACACAAACATTCCAGTCCGAAGCGATTCGTGCCAAGACTTTGACCATCCGCCCGGAAAATCTCGACATGTTACCCTCCTCCACCCATTCCCCTTCCGCTCGATATACCTGTAACCTGACAAAAAGGATCCACATCTGGGTTCGGGCGCGCATCACAGAAACAGAAACGTGTACATCAAACTAAGCAGACAGATATTGACCTTTTGATTTCTGGAAAGTAAGTATATTATTCCTGTCTCGGCACCAGAATGTACGGCATCATGACATAAAGACAGCTAACAGATGCCCTGAAAATGTGGCACAGTTCAGATATTTGAGAACAACGATAAGAGATCAAAACCTGATTCAGGAGGAAATTAAGAGGAGATTGAACTCGGGCAATGCTTGCTACAGTTCAGTGCAGAACCTTCTATCTTCTCGTCTGCTGTCCATAAACTAAAAAATTAGAATATACAAAACTATAATTTTGCCTGTGGTTCTATATGGGTGTGAAACTTGATCTCTGACATTAAGGGAGAAACATAGACTGAGGGTGTTTGAGAACAGGGTGTTGGGGAGAATATTTGCACCGAAGAAAGATGAAGTGACGGGAAGTTGGAGGAAACTGCAAACTGAGGAGCTTCATAACTTGTACTCTTCGTTAAATATAATTAGAATGAACATGTCAAAGAGGATGACACGGGCAGTGCATATAGCACGAATTTGGGAGATGATGAATGCAAATAGGATATTGGTGTGAAAGCCAGAAGAGACCACTGGCAAGACCAAAACGTAGATGGATGGATACTATAAAAATTGATCTTATATTGATCTGGCTCAGGATAGGGACCTGTGGAGGACCCTTGTGAACACGGTAACGAAACTTCCGGTTCCATAAATTCCTGGGATGTTCTTGAGTAGCTGCATAACTGACGGCTTATCAAGAAGGGCTCAGCTCCGTGCGGTTAGTTAGTTTTTGTTTGTTTGTTGGTTAAGGCGTGTAGCTGGTAGATGGGTGCGTGCCTTGAAGGTGGTACTTAGTACAGTATAAGAACAAGAGGTATGTAGTAGAAGAAGAGTGGAAAAGCAAAATCGTGGCGAAAGTGAGAGATGCTTTGTGATGAGAGGGGAGAAAGCGCATCATTTTGGTATAGGGTTCCCAGGCTTCGCCCTCTCGTCCTTGTGACAGAGGCAGTGTGGAAGAGAAGGCGTTATGATGGTTACAAGCAGTGGCTTGAGACAGAGGCCGTGCGGGATTGTAATTTTCTTAATCAATCGTGAACTACATAATTTGGAAAGATAATTTTGTTACCTTCAAAGCGGGGGAGTTTCAATTTCTGTGAATTTAAATCGGGAGGTCTGCATACAAAAACCTGCGTCAACAAATACTGATATTAAAATTGCAGTCATCAGAGATGTGTCACCGAGAATGTTTCGGAGGGGTTTGCTGCTTCCTTATTCAGTGTCACCTAGAATGGTACCTAATTAAAGAGCGAATACACGTATATATCTTTCGTATATCAGTTCGTACCTCACAGGAAACACATTACGCCTCCGCTACAGAGCCCAACCGGTTAATGCTGTTTAAGGAAACAGTCGCTGTTTATTGTGAGAATCATATGGAACACAAATACACTGTGTGGGCAGAATGCAGAGACTTTATACGAGTATATAAGAATTCAGTCCATACCTCACAGGAGACACATTACGTCTCCGCTACAGAGCCCAACCGGTTAATGCTGTTTGGGGAAACAGTCGCTGCTTATTGTGAAAATCATACGGAACACATAAATACAATGTGTGGGGGCAAAATACAGAGTTTTAGCTGTTAAAACATGTAGGAAATACAGTAATAACAGTGATTTAGGGGTTTTAGTTAATTATGAATTTATATCCGCTACAAACAACAATTACAATTAAAGTACGAATAGGGATTTATAACATAAACTTAATTCAGATGCGCGAAGGTTTTCAATTGTGCATATTTTCCTGTTTCTCAATATCGAGATGAAATCTATAGCATTACTGAATGTGAAGTCGGGAGAGGGTGTCAGAGCGGACCTAACTGGGAACACCGCACTTACACAACTAGCTATCTCGTTGGATATGGACAAAATTAATGGTGCTGTTCTTTTGTGGGACTGTTCATTTTCAGGTTCTTTGTGTCCGTTCAGTTATTGAATGGGGAGGAGGTTTGGGGGCGTTATTTAGAGAGTAGTTTGTGGTTGGTCATAATTCAATCCTTGTACATACACAGCAAGGCCATTGTTTCTTAAAAATGCGTGTCTATGAACAGGCGAGAATAATGACAGCGCTGGACAGAGAAATTGGAATTTCTAGAAATTCAGAGAGTAAAATGGATGAGACAAAATTTGTTTTTACTTCGTGGTATGACGTCAGGAACCGACACTTATATTAAATTAAAATTTAATTTAAACTTTTAGCTTTAATCTAACTAAAAAAAAAAGGATATGGAAAAAAATGAACACGGAACTGAAATGTTATAAGCCGAACAGACAATCCTGGAAGCAGCATTCCAACCATTGTGCGTCACCGGCACACTCTGCTCTTATAACGGAACCTGGAATCGCTTTTCAGAAAGCCAAGAGGCCGTTTCAGTTTTACGGGACAGCCTGAGCCATGATTAACGACAAACGCCTATGAATATACCGTCTTATGGTAGGACGGTAGGTGAATGATGAACTGCGGATGATTTTGGAGGGAAGTGGTCGAAGCCTAATTGAGTTTCTACACAGGAATTTACCTGGGGAGACTGGGAAAACTCACGAAAGTCAAATCAGGGTAGCCGGTGTCCCGACAAAGATTCGAAACCTGCACCTCCCGAATACAAGTATACATGGCTACTGCTACGCTCACCCGCTCCTTTCTAGACTATCTCTGGGGAATTGATGCATCTGAGGCTTAGCGTCCGTCGTAAATAGCTAACAGTCGTTCAGCTGCTCAAGAATTTCCCAAAAATTTATGGAACTAGAAGGTTCATTACCTTGTTCACAAGCGCATACCATTAGCCCCCATCCTGAGCCAGATGAAACTAGTCCACACTCTCCTGTCCTACGTCTTTAACATCAATATTAATATTTTTCCTCCATCACTTTACTCACTGGGTGGGGGGGGGACACGCCACAGCGTAGTTGGCTGAGCCACTATGCAACAAGTCGGAAGGTCGCGGGTTCGATTCCCAATGAGATCATTTCATTTTTCAATTGACCTAATCCTTCCAGCCGCACTATAACCTCACCGCCATCTATGAGCCGATTGTCTAGAGAAACTGTTGGAGCCTCGACGTATCACAACCCTTTGGGCCTCCATGGTCTGTTACATGGGTAACTTTACATTCTTGTGTAATTGGAAGAAACGAAGTTTCACCACGTTTCAATTTATTACGATTAATTAATACGTAATTTTAACCAGCTGCTTACTGTTGAAATTCGCTATCAAATTGGAAATGACACCGTGCAGCCTGGTAGAAATGTACCAACACTGCTATTTCCATCTTCTTCGTTCGCTGTTATATCATGAGAATGGAGGCAGAAAATTCCTCCGAAACGTTGGTACCTATTTACTAGACTACACTGCGTCACATAACAGATGAACGCCATACCCAGATAATTCTCTGTAATGGTTCCTATTTACAAACCTAGTGGAAGGTGACTGAACGGTGTGTTCTCAGTGTTAACACGGGGATGGGGTTACTAATTCCTATTGGTGTTTCGGTGCTGGTGGAGCTGTCCCCAGGGGACAAACTCACGGGGGTGTAACAAGGTAGGCATGAGAACGGGGAAGATCGGAGCAAATGTTGACTCCATTTATGGTCATCTCATGAAGATGTTGGTAACACTGACAGTGACGCCAGAAGGAACATTAGTGAGGAATGCAACTGGCTATTATTTTAATGAGTATTTATTTCGTATGAGTTGGCCTTGCATATATACCGTATTTACGCATGTATAGGACGCAGCACAATTTTCAGACAGAAATTATAGAAAAAATAATTTTCTTGGAATATTATTTCAGGAGTATTACACCCTGTATTACTAATTATGAATACTTTTTTTAAATGAAGTGTGATTTCGAATATTTCGAATATAAGCCGCACCCCAGTTTTCCTCTTGAATTTTTGGCAAAAAATGTGCGGCCTATACATGCGTAAATACGGTACATAGTTCTGTAGGCGGTGGATAGAGTTTTCATTACTCAATTTCAGGTTATCATAGCAACGAACTATCGAGCGTCAATATAAGATATATAACAGACCATGAAAATGAGATCAATTTTTATTTTACTTCAGAGTATCGTGTCTATTCTGTGAGTACTGACAATATATTGATGTGGATATGTAAAGTGTAGTATACTACACAAGGTGTCCAAGGAGGAAAGGTCATAGTACCGGTCATTCTAAGAACAAAAGTGTATATGTACACGTGTCATATTCCGAACGGTTTACGAGGTAGAGCTAGTTCACTGTACAGACGAGCAACACGCCATGTCCTCACACGAGCTGCAAAGTACATTGATGTTGACGGTGGAATTTTCAAAAATGTATTATATACGTACTAGGTAAACTGTACCAACTTTGTCACTTGAACAATATTTTTTTTATTGCTAGTGGGGTGGGGCGAAGGCCCTTGAACTGCGGCCACTTCTGGCCTATTGTACCATCCCCAGATGATAGGTGAGGGTGATTGTGGAGCAATTGGCGGAATAAAGATTGGCAGGGGAAACCGAAGTACTTGGAGAAAAACTGCCCCCGCGCCACTTTATCCACGACAAATCCAAATTGACCAGACCCGGGATCGAACCAGGGCCGCCGCGGTGGAAAGCCAGCGACTAACCGCTTGAGCTATGGTGCGGCCCACCTGAACAATAAATACCGGCATTAGAAACAGTACGTAATATCTCTTTCTTATCAACAGTTTTGGAACTGTACAGTGAAATAGCTCTATCTCGGAAACTGTTCGGGATAGGACACATGTGTATATATGTTTTGCTTAGAATGACCGATACACTCACCTCCAAGTATCTTGGCCTCTCCTCCTGGGATACCCTATATATGGCCGTGCCATAGCTCAAGCGGTTAATCGCCGACTTCCCACAGCGGTGGCCCTCTTTCGATCCCAGCTCAGGATATTCCGAGTGCATCGGTTTCCCCTGCCAATTCTCATTCCAGCGACTGCTCCACACTGATCATCTGTCATCCGGGCCTGGTACAGTAGGCCAAACAGTGGCCGCAGTACCAAGTCGACTCAGTCTCACCCCCAACCCACGGAAATTAAAATTAAATTAGTACACCATATAAAAGAGAAGGGATACGATTAGATATTTATTGCCTTTGACGTTACTGAAACAGCTGTAGTTCCCTAAACAAATACTGCGCAGTAAATTTGCTAACATATTCTTTAATTTCCTGGAGGCGCCTCTCCGTTGCGGTCTGCCTATCGGAATTACAAAAATCCCGAACAGAAGATCAATTTATTATTGTGTTTTAAAGGGTTTCATTCATTTTTTTTGTAACCCGAACGACGGATGGATGGGCAGACAGGAACTTATTTCACGCTCCGCTGAGTGCGATGTTCATTTTAAGCCGATTTGTATTACGGTACAATATAAATCCTTCGCCCATTTTCTCTACAATCAGCTTCAACAAAAATATACGACCCAAGCGCAACGGATGGGCTCGTCTTACATAAATACACTCTGCAAAATTAAGAGGAGAGAAGTGGGGAGGGAGGGAGGGAGGACATGCTGTAAGGGTGAAGGTGAGATTCTCATTAACCTGGGAGACGAAATGAAAATTGCACTGTGCAAGGGCAGACAAGACAGTAACAAAATAAATTTGAAGTCTTACAGCTAACCGGGAGGAATGTATTCTCAGACGGAAGGACGCATTCCGCCAGAGATGTATGATTAACCCTTTGAAGTCTTACAAGACAGAGGTAAGAAAATACAGTGGACGAGAAGGTTGAAGGAAAAGTCATGGAATAAATGAGAGACACTTTATTCGAGGCGGGGAAGAGAGAAACATTTTTCAGAAGTTTCCGGTGCTTCCTCCCTAGCAGAATGATGTTCTTGAAGCCTTACGTTCACGAAAACAGCAAATACTATAATAATTCATATCACACATCATAGGATACACATTACGTCTCCGCTACAGACCCCAACCGGTGAATGCTGTTTAGGGAAACAGTGGCTGTTTATTGTGAGAATCACACGGAACACAAATACACTGTGCGGGCAGAATTCAGAGACTTTATATATAATAATTCAGTCCGTACCTCACAGGAAACACATCACTACTCCATAACACTTGCCAATCGATTAATCCTGTTCGGGGAAATAATCGCAGTATATTCTGACACCTATATGAAATAAATAAATACACAGATTATGTAGAATTCAGAGCTTTAAATTGTTGTAGAACTGTGAATTTTTATTGTTCTTGTTGTCGCTGTTGCGCTACTGTGCTTCCACTAAATTCTTTAGATTGTAACAGCGTTCTATTTCAGCACACAATTAACATTGCAGCCGATGTTTGTGCCAGTGCTTCGGGTTATATAATGCAATTTCCTTCATCATTCTAATCATTTTGTGTTGCTACTGTTTCTTTGGTTTTTCATTTGGACGAATTCATGCATTCCTCCCTCAATTCGACAAAATCTATGCAACCACATGGTAGCATTTGTTTTAAGCATTTTCCTTTCAAGGTTCATAGACTGAAGTGTTCTTCTTGCTTCATTGAAGTCAGCACTCTTACACTAAGACGTCTCGAACATTTCAATTTATATTAATCCTTAAAGTATAAGACAACCATTAAGTGTAACACACTTGTAAAAGGAGACTCTATACGTGTCCATTTAAAATTATCCTTTCACGTGACAAGTGACCATAGACGGGGTCTGGATTGGTTATCGGATTTATTGGACACTTTAACACACAACACATGACAACACTTTTATCACACACACACACATATTGGTGTTCTCAGTCGCGGTCTTCACTGCCGTTGCTTGGTAGCGGCTTTCAACGGTGGGCCTTCTCATTCCTGTGGGTTCCCAACTGTCAGCTCAAGTCAAAATTAAAGTCATGTTACGACCGACGGTCAGTCGGGCAGTCTGTCTTGATGTCAAGCCCCCAATTCCAGGCCCATACCCATATGTTTATTACTATAAGACCGTTGTGAGTTTGCTGAAGTGCGACGCCCTCTCTGACGAGAAGGTTGCTGGCTCTCGCCAGGGCAGTCGTTCTCGGGTCCGAGTCCAGCGGGACCCATGACCATACTTTACTGTCTCGCATTCGAGACTCCTCAAACCTGGAGGGCCAGGTCCCCGTATTTATATCCCCCAGGAACATGGTGGCCCAGTATACCCCCAGGCACTGGGTTCTCTTTTCGTCCCATTGTACGACTCGCAGGTGGAAGTATTCAACTTCAGAGTCACTTTATAACTGGCGGTTTAACGCCAATCACTTCCTCCTGGGGGAAAGCTACTGGAGACTAACGACTAGAATTTTTTTTAATTGAACCCTTGCGGTCATGGGCAGCTGGTCCTCGTTATAGAAGCCTCGGCACGAACAGCATAGAAAACACTTCTCCAAACAGTTTCTCAATTGTTGCATGGGCATGTTGCTTAGAGATGGCCCTGGTACTGTTGCATGCTTGGATAGCTCTCGCCTAGCAACGGCCGTTGTTCATGCTGTTTATACTGCAGTTGATATGCCTTCAGTGACGTGTTGTTAAGTTGTTTTTACGCGTCATTCACATTATGGAATGTTGTGTAGTGTTTTATCCTTAACTTTCCTTATATCCATTACTATTGTTCGTACTGGCGATATGCTGGTGATCTCGAAACGTCGGGCTCTCTCCGTGCTGCATGGCGTTACATCCCAGTGTGTTGTACTCTCCAAAGACACAGATGTGCTCTACTGTTTGCTTGCAAACTGAGAGAACTTCGTAAGTGTCGCTTCTTTCGCAGGGAATTTCCTCCTGACTGAGAGATTTTAATTTTAAAGTAAAACCTTAGGCGGGTAAGTACAAAGGCGCCGAACAATTAACTTAGCAGTGCGTTTCGAGAGCTCTCCATTGCGAGGGTGTCGCAGTGCCTCTCTGATTTCAGAAACTGCTCCAGTCTGGAAGTGTTCAGGAAAACGTACTTACATAAGTGTACGAAATACTTATACAGCACAGACATTACTGTCTTCTGTGACTTGACGCCGACGCTGCCACAGTCTTCATGGTAGAATAACGTAGGCGCCAGCTTCGATTCTGACATTGCAAAGACAAAGCACAACAAAAATTCACTTGCAGGAAATTCGAATGCAGAAAACAATCCCTTCGATATATCTCATTATGTAGTTCAGATAAACTGCCGACAGATGTCACATTTTGTAAAGTTCTGTCTTTGGGACACTTGGCATATTTTGCTCTCATTTCTTCGGCTGTTCTACCCAAGTAGGAGGTTTGAGAAAACTGCATAACGAGGAACATCATAAACTGTACTTCTCGCCAAATATAATTAAATAGGTTAGGAAATGTAGCACGCATGGAAAAGAAAATGAGTGCATACAGAGTTATGATAGGAAATCCTGAAAGTAAGATACACTAAGAAGACCTAATGTAGACGGGAGGATGATATTAAATAGGTCTTAGAGAAGAAGGATGAGGAGATGTCCTGGATTGATGTAGTTCAGGATAGAGGCCAGTGGAGGGACTCTTGTGAATATGGCATAAAATGATGCAGATTTGTTGAATAGCTGAGCAAACTGTTGGCCCCCAAGCAGAGCTGGGTTCCATGGAGTTGGTAGCTGGATGGCACTGACGTTACATCAAGCCCTCGTGGCTGGAGCAGTGCCTCCAAATTAGAATGCAAAAAGATTTGCGCCTGTAAATAAATGATGGTGAGAGGAAGGTTCACTGTGCAGGTCACATGAATAATTCGCACCTGCAGGAAGGGCAGCGGAGAGAGACAACGGGAGAACAGCGCAAAACTGCGAGAGAGGCAGAGAGAACAGAAAGGAAAATACATCACAGTCCTTCCGACTCCATATTCTGCCCTGAGTCTATCGCTATTACAAGTCACTTTTACCAGTAGTTAAGGAAAGGACCGCCAGGCGACAGAGAGCGGCGGATATAACTCCGTCGGCATTGCAGTCTCCATTTTTACCGAAAACAAAATTACTTTGCCGAAAATTTGAACATTAAGTGCTCTGTAATTTCGAAGGTTCCCTCCGCTTGTATTTCTAATCAGAATCATATGTGGCTCCGGACTAATACAAGAGAAGTTCGCAAAGTTTACATGGGAAGTACGGAGTGTATGGTGTGAGTGAAGAAAAACGATAAATTTGTTACGTGACAGTACAACTCAACAGTTATAATGTGATTACATTTTTGTTGAATGTACAATAACATGGCGACTTAAGAGCGCGCACGCGCGTTGGCTTTCTTTATTCATTATAAAGAGCAAACACAGAACCACGCGCATCTTCGCTTCAAAAGCAGTACGCTNGGGGGGGGGGGGAGAAACTGCAAGTGTTTCTTCTGAATAATATATAAAAGTCCAGTTCGTACCTCACAGGAAACACTACACAGACCAACTGGTTAATGCTGTAATGAATGAAGCCTGCGGGTATCCAGCAGGAAGGTCTTCATATGAAGAGAAAAAGAGAAGAGCGACCGCCCTTGCTTCCTTTCCAAATAGTCTGCGGCGCCCTTTGGACTTTACCCACTTCACAGAGCTCTTCAAACTTCCTTCATTTCTTTACATCTCCCAGCAAAACACAGTTTCAGCAGTAATTGCACTTGCGTGTTTACATGCTGCGATATTGGTACTCAAAAGGGCTCCTGTTGTTGGAACAAAATGAAACGCATCGGAAATCGATAAACCGTAAAGGTATTTATAATTTAAAACGCTTACTAAATTGTCTCAGAACCTTGGGTTCAATCCCCTGCGACTTCACGTGATATTTGTGGTGCAATGAACATGTTTGTCTCCTAGTTAAATCGGACTACCCCAACTAAGCCTCGTTTCACCACTATTCAGCACCCGTCTACCGTGAGATGTGTGACAGCCCTCACTAGGCAGCACACTATCACATCTTCAGTCTCTACGTTGCGGGCTTCATATCTCTCTTCTAAATAAAATATCAAAATTCTGACATCACAAGAAACATACGTCTTCGCAACAGAGACTAACCGATTAATGCTGTTTGGAGAAACAGTCGCTGTTTATTGTGAGAACTATACGGAACACATAAATACACTGCGTGGGCAGAACGCAGAGACTTTATATATAAGAACCCACTTCGTACCTCACAGGAAACATATTACGTCTCCGCTACAGAGCCCAACCGGTTAATGCTGTTTGGGGAAACAGTTGCTGTTTATTGTGAGAACTATACGGAACACATAAATACACTGCGTGGGCAGAACGCAGAGACTTTATATATAAGAACCCACTTCGTACCTCACAGGAAACATATTACGTCTCCGCTACAGAGCCCAACCGGTTAATGCTGTTTGGGGAAACAGTTGCTGTTTATTGTGAGAACTATACGGAACACATAAATACACTGCGTGGGCAGAACGCAGAGACTTTATATATAAGAACCCACTTCGTACCTCACAGGAAACATATTACGTCTCCGCTACAGAGACCAACCGGTTAATGCTGTTTGGGGAAACAGTCGCTGTTTATTGTGAGAATCATATGGAATACACCAATACACTGTGTAGGCAGAATTCGGGGCTCTAATATGTTAAAGCAGGTGGTACATATCGTTACCATTATGCCTTAAATGGTTAAGTCCGATGAAGCCGTTCATTCCCCAGCGGTAACAAGAGAACATATCAGAAAAGTATCCTGTTCCATCCCTTCTCTAAGCAGAGCAGCCAGTCACTGTAGACTTCATCCACCGAGCTACCCCATACGTCACGTGGGTCACGTGGGCTTGACCGCGAGCGACACGGCTCACTGTTTCCTATCGGCCGGAGACGGTCCAGGCCAGCGGCTAATAAATTGAACTTCGAATTGGCTAACTCGCTTCATCTGTCTTGCTGAAAGTCTTGTGGCGCGTCAACTCCACTGTGGGGAAGGTATGGTGACGTTCAGTAACTAGGGCCTTCTTATAACCCATGTTATTTAGTGGACTCGACCAAACGCACTACACATTCTGCTGAGGACGCCCAGGTCTGTCTATTTATCTATCTACTTACATATACACGAATCTATATACGTCCCCATCTCTCTATTTATGTATTTACGAATCTATATATCTGCAAATTTATTTATTTATCTATGTATGAATCTATATACATTCCCATCTATTTATCTACCTACGAATCTATATATCTGCAAATTTATTTATTTATGTATGAATCTATATCATTCCTATCTATTTCTATACAAAACTATATACCTTCCCATCTATTTATCTATCTACGAATCAATACAGCTTTCACTTTATCTGCTTATTATACCATCCCATTTATCTGTTTACCTACNATATATATATATATATATATATATATATATATATATATGTATATCTGTACGAATCTGTGTACCTTCCAATGTGTCCCATCCGACCTTCTGTTGGGTGCAGTACGTGTAGTTTATAAGTACCGGAACTGCCGTGAACTGTTACTTATCCTGAAGAAAGTCGTCTTCTGGGATCTGGCGCCGTGTATTCTTTGTTTCAGCCAACGTTTCGGAGGAACGTATCACCTCCATTTTCAGGGCAGTTGAATTGCGTTGCGAATACAGAGAGCAGTAGCCGTAATGATTAGGAAGTGAAAAGCGCTACTTATATACGAAGTAGGCAGGTGGGGTGGTTAGCGAGAGGGGACCAATGGGAACAGTGAAGAGCAATTAAAGCCATATATGGTTAGAGGGGCCGAAGGGGGAGGGGGGAAACGGCCAGTGAATCCAGGCAACTTGGAGGTCAATGGCACGGAGGTTGCGGTTAGACAAGAAGAACCGGTTGGCTGGGGACAGGCTACTGACCTCAATGACATGAACTGGGGACAGGCTACTGACCTCAATGACATGAACTGGGGACAGGCTACTGACGTCAATGACATGAACTGGGGACAGGCTACTGACGTCAATGACATGAACTGGGGACAGGCTACTGACGTCAATGACATGAACTGGGACAGGCTACTGACGTCAATGACATGAACTGGGACAGGCTACTGACGTCAATGACATGAACTGGGACAGGCTACTGACGTCAATGACAGTAGCCTGTCTCCAGACAACCGGTTCTTCTTGTCTAACCGCAACCTCCGTGCCATTGAACTCCAAGTTGCCTGGATTCACTGGCCGTTCCCCCCCCCCTTCGGCCCCTCTAACCATATATGGCCTTAATCACTCTTCACTGTTCCCATTGGTCCCCTCTCCCTAACCACTCCATCTGCCTACTTCGTATATAAAGTAGCGCTTTTCACTTCCTAATCATTACGGCTACTGCTCTCTGTATTCGCAACGCAATTCAACTGCCCTGAAGATGGAGGCAATACGTTCCTCCGAAACGTGGCCTCAAACAAAGAATACACGGCGCCAGATCCCAGAAGATGACTTTCTTCATAGTCATCGCCGTGAAAACCTCAAAACTTACATGTTACTTATCCTGTTAAGAACACCATCACCAGGAAAGAGCAGTCTCGAGCGCTCTCCCCATCTCCTCGGGTCTGCTCTGCTCTGCTCTGTACAGCACAGCGGATAAAGTCTGCGGCCCGTTCAGCCGGCCGAACCTGCGCAGTGCAGTGTCCGACATTACGTCACCAGGCGCGCGGGTCGGCCTGTACTTTCCTCATTCAATTAGCTGGACAATTAAACTAACAGCAGGGCAGCTGTGTCACGCCATATCCGCTGCTACGTATATAACTGCTCGCCGTAACGGAGTGAGGCATTCGTTGCCTAAACGACAAAATCTTACCAGTGTACTGCCTCGATATATTTTACATAAATCAATAACTCCTCGGAACATAATCTTACTTCAGAAGCAAGTAGTTGCTAAGCTAGTCAAGAATTCCTCAGTATTTCAAGGAACTCGAAGCATCATTAACTCGAAAGTTCTGGGATATAACGCCGTGTAGTCTGTCAAGTCAACAGACTTACCGGAGATCTACTAGCTGCCTACTTCACGTCGATTTCTTCCTTGCTCATTCTTCGGCCCTGAAGATGGTGAAATTTTCGTCCGAAACTTCGGTAGACTTTCAACGGACTATACGGTGTTATACCCTAGACGATACAACTCTTTATAATCACCGCTCTGAGAACGTTCATTACCCTGTTCAAAACAGACCGCCACTGGCATCGTTCCTGAGCCAGGTGAATCCAGTCCGTACCTTCTCCCACTATTTCTTTCCAGATCAATCTTAATATTATCCCATGATACATAATTTAGAAAATAATAAAAATTATATAAAACATTAAACTACGAATTATGTTTGTTTTATTTAACGACACGTTATTGGATAAGTAGCTTATAAAGGAACCAAGATTCTAGTGGCATGATTCTTGCAAAATGTATCTTGATGACTCGACTACTGCATCTCCAAGAATGCAAAGCGCACGACCCGGTACAGACGCAGTTGGTTGATGGCCCGGAGAACTGTGTTTATTCCAGCAGTCAAGCTAAATCAGTAAATAAACCTAACAGTCACATATCAAATTACTGGTGTATGTGGTAATGATAACTACCAACGTTTGTGACGTCTCTTAAGCGTCTTAAGCTCCAAGTTCCTTCAAACAAAATCAAGAATCCAGCCTGTACCTCACAGGAAACACGTTACGTCTCCGCTACAGAGCCCAACCGGTTAATGCTGTTTGGGGAAACAGTCGCTGTTTACTGTGAGAATCATACGGAACACATAAGTACACTGTGTGGCCAGAATGCAGAGACTTTATATATAAGAATTCAGTTCGTACCTCCCAGGAAACACATTACGTCTCCGTTACAGAGACCAACCGGTTAATGCTGTTTGGGGAAACAGTCGCTGTTTATTGTGAGAAACATACGGAACACACAGATACACTCTCTGGGTAAAATGTAGAGTTTTCTGTTTGCCACAGCAGGTGGTACATATAGCTACCTCTGTGCTTTAGAATGGTTAACTCGCCATTAATTTCGGAATAACGGAACTCCGTGATATATGCGTTGCTACAGCAACGATCAGTAAACATCCTGACAATAAGTAATCCGCGTCAATAGCGCAAGCCAATAATCTACATTCTGCCATGGCGCCGGAAACTGAACTCCCCTATAGAGTCCTACCCCTTCATGTCCATTATAAACACACCACTAACCCCTTGTATCATCGCCGATCCATCGAGTGTGTAATTTAGGTGTATGTTCGTCGACCGAAATCAACCCTCCCAGACCCTTCCATTTCTATCACTTTCTCTCTTCCCGCCTCTGATTGGTTCGTTCGCTTGCCTCTCGATAGGAGTGACACTGCTTGTGGGGTAATCCTACCCCATTTTTTAATATATGTCTTAGCTTGCCACCTGCTTTCACGCTTACTTCTTGGTACTCTTCATAACGATCCTTGTGAGAACTTCAAATCGTACATAAACAAAAACTATCCCCGTAACAAGCCGTAGAGGCCAATAGAATTGTGAGACGTCGAGGCTCCCACGTTTTCTAGACATTCGACTCACATACGGCGGTGAGGTTGTCAGCCTTACTCGCCGGCCGCCCTTTTCCCCCAGAAGATTCCTACTACTCATTTCTGTTAAAGGCTGAGCCGACCCCAGGGGCCATAGCGCGGCTGGAAGGATTAGATCAACTGAAAAATCCAGTGACATCGTACTCGAACCCACGGCCTTCCGGCTTGTAGCATAGTGCCTCAACCAATTGCGCTACCGCGTTCCCTAAGTCCTCAAATCCTATACAGATATACTACATTTACATTTCATCGTAACAGTTTTCACTTTGCTTGATTAAGCAACACATCATGAAGACTTAAGCAGGAGTCGAAGTATTAACGATATTGCAACAGAATGGTTACCATCACGCCCCGGCTGCTTTACTCCCAGTGAAAGAGCCCCGGGATCCACTGTATAGGAGCCTTCGTGGGCTCAAGAGCCGGTCTGGACGCTGTGAAGAGACCTGTCACATCTGTACACTCCTCTCATTAAGCCGGGCTGGCCCGATATATAAATTCATTTTGTATTCTGCTGTATTCTTCTGTAATGGCTTGAAAGCCACGGCCGAAAAACACATTAACACATTAACATTGACGGGGAGGACGCTATTACATGGCTCCATCAGTGGCTGACTATATATAACCCTTGGAAGGAACTTGTCGTGGCCTATCCAGACGTTTCCCTTGAAAAGCTGAGAAGCACGAAGATGCTCGGGAAGGACAGCCAATATCGCAGCCGAGATTCGAACTGGCTACCTTCCAAATAAGAGCTACTCCATTCCGCCATGTGTCGGTGCGGGCCGCATTCGGCATACCCTGTAGTATCTATAATTTGATGGAGCTGAGCCCTTCTCGAGAAGCCGCCAGCTGTACAGCTACTCCAAAACTTCCCAGCATTTTATGGAAACCGAAGGTT
This sequence comes from Cryptotermes secundus, assembly GCF_002891405.2. Taxonomy (NCBI): domain Eukaryota; kingdom Metazoa; phylum Arthropoda; class Insecta; order Blattodea; family Kalotermitidae; genus Cryptotermes; species Cryptotermes secundus. The sequence goes on along the minus strand of NW_019723312.1, from coordinate 943,634 downwards.
CATTACCGCGTTCACAAGAGCCCACCAATGGTCCCCATCTCCAGCCAGATCAGACCCAGTCCATACCCTCCCCTCCTATCTCTGTAAGATCTATTTCAGACTTCTTACATTCCACATAGCAAATCTCATATCCATTTTCTTTAGCTTAGTTCGTTTAACCACAGACATCGTCCAGGTCAGAGACCTCTTGTGACATTTTGTAACAATCTTATATTGTACGGTGAGGCGTTGTTAGTTCCATGGCCAACCCCTTAGCTAAATGACCACTTCTTGTCGAATGTCCGCAACTACTTATTCAATACATTCGCAGCTAAAGCAAGGTAGAGCTATCCATGTAACAGGCCGTGGAGACCCATAGGCTTGTGAGACGTTGAGGGTCCCACATTTTCTAGATACTCGGCTCACAGATGGCGGCAAGGTTGTCAGCCTTACGCACCGGCCGCCTTTTACCTCCAAGAATATTCCTGGTACTCATTTCTGTCAGAGGCTGAGTCGACCCCAGGGCCATAGTGCGACTGGAAGGATTAGGTAGACTGAAAAAATCCAATGACCACATCGGGACTTTAAGCCGCGACCTTCCGGCTTGTAGCATAGTGCGTCAAACAACTACGCTACCGCGTGCCCTTCTCAGCTACCCTCAATATCTGTAGGCCGCACCATGCCGTGGTAACAAGGGACCCGCCTAAAATGGACACCCCCGTTACAATGTAATTGAATTGAACTCTTCGCTCTCACAAATCCTAATGTTATTGAGTGCAGAAAGGTTGGGAATTGTTTCTACGCGACTTAAACCCGGGAATGTTGCTTCCTGTTATTATTATTATTATTTCTGCGAAGAAAGTGTCCCGAGTAATTATTTTTTGGTTATAAAACGGCGATAAAATAAATTCTCGCTCAAGACGAAATGAAAAGCGCGTTTCTTGGAATGACGAGTGGAACACGTCGGCGCGCAATGATTTCGAATAATGGCGTTCATTAGTCCCGAGTCATGATTGCCGCCGTGTTTACAGGTCACTAGTTGCGCTGCTCAGAGCGGGGGAGTGTTTTATTGATGGAATTGCCTCAAGTAGCAAAGCGAATAGAGTTCAGGCATAAAAATTAACGAATGTATCCTACAAAACTGACTTCGCCCACAGGCTGCGGTCGCTCGGTCGGTATAGTTCACTTGCGGACTAAAGCTAGGTAATTTTTTATACTTACAAATCTTAAATACCTCAGTGACGCAACATCAGCTTAAGATGACATTTGCCTCAAACCTCAGCCAGTGTATGTCAGTAAATATATGGTTTCGATCGGGGGTTCGGGGTTCTATTCCCGGAAGGGGCAGCCGATTTCTCCCTTCTCCACACCATCCAGACCGGCTCTTGGGCCCAGTACGTCATACCCACTGGGTACTAGCGACTTTATCCGGAGTAAATCAGCCGGGGTGTGAAGCTAAGCATTCACCTCCGTTCGTGACCAAGGTTAAGGGTATGTGCAGCTACACCTCTACTCCCCCATACGCCTTCATGATACCGTGCTCTTTTTCCCTATATCCGTAACACTTTCCCATGCTGTTTACTCCTATATCCTGAAGATGGAAGCGTAATGTTCATCCGAAATGGCGTTACCTATTAGAATACACGACGTCACATCCCGGAAGACAATAGGCTTCATGTAGCAGTGACGATGTAGAATTGTATTACGGAGTCACGAGGTTCGAATCTAGGTAAGGACAATGACTATCCGGTCTGAAATTCTTCGTGGTTTTCCTCAGTGCCTTCAAATAAACGAGGGGGATTGCATCCTTTCCAAATAGTCATACACAAGCCTACCATCGGACGCTGCAGTATGAGATGCGGAGAACTTAAATTAACCAACCAAAAAATAGGAATTTTACACAGCGAGGCCAGACTTCACTAGCGAGGCGCGGCGTTCGCTTTGTCCGTGGCCTCACATTAAAGCTGACAGAAGTTGACTGTCTCAGTAAGCCGTTCCCACTTCATTAACACTTGCAGAGGCTAGGCGCAGGGGCTAAACGAAACAGGGCTGCCCAAAATCTGATGTCGATTTGTGAGGGACACCAACTTCCTCAATCTCTGACGTTTCAAGTACCGGATGCTGGTACAGACTGAAGCCTGGACACAGACAAAAGGCTTGCTACTTGCTGGGCTTACTCTTCATTTCTGAAGATGGTAGCAGAACGATCCTTCGAAAGGTCGATAAACTTCTACCAGACTATACGATGTCACATAGCAAATTATAGTACAATTCCTTTTCTTAATAAAACTTTAAAAGGTAGTCTATTACATGTACCACCGGCTTAATAAAACTCTGCAATCTGCCCCAGACAGTGTATTTATGTGTTCCGTATGGTTCTCACAATAAACAGCAGCTGTTTCCCCAAACAGCATTAACCGGTTGGGCTCTGTAGCGGAGACGTAATGTGTTTCCTGTGAGGTACTGACTGAATTCTTATATACAGGGTGTCCCAGGAGGAATGGACCAAACTTCGGGAGGGTGTTCCTTATGTTAAAGTATGCCGATATAACCCAAAACACCTATGTCCAAAGTTGAACGGTTACGGAGATAATGGCCAGAGAAGTGTCAAACTTTGACCGGCGTTGCACACTTGTTGATTACAAAATACATATTAAAACTGGCAGGAATATGTGGATTCTGTAATGTTAATAATGTACGTAACATCAAACTAACTTGTGAGTGACATGAAGCCATAAAATTGAAGTACAAAATACTCGCTCGCCATGTCATAATTGTCCTTAGGGTTTCCAAGCACTATACATGACACATGAATGGCAAGCGCTGACGTAACGTGGCTGACTGCGCGTTCTGATAAAGCCAACTACATACGTACGGCTAGGGTGAATCACGGCACTCAAGGACAAACATAGATAAGGCCTCTCAGCTGAGAGGTACAGTGCGTGGACCTGCCAGAAGACCACACTTTTCTTGGGCCATTATCTCCGTAACCGTTCAACTTTGGACATAGGTGTTTTGGGTTATATCGGCATACTTTAACATAAGGAACATACTCCCGAAGTTTGGTCCATTCCTCCTGGGACATCCTGTATAAAGTCTCTGCATTCTGCCCATACAGTGCATTTGTGTGTTCCGTATGGTTCTCACAATAAACAGGGACTGTTTCCCCAAACAGCATTCACCGGCTGGTCTCTGTAGCGCAGACGTAATGTGTTCCCTATGAGGTACGGACAGAATTCTTATATATAAAGTCAATGCATTCTGCCCACACAGTGTATTTATGTGTTCCATATGGTTCTCACAATATACAGCTATTATTTCCCCAAACCACCTACTATTTAGTGCAATAGCGACACAAGTCCACTTCAGTTGCATTGCTTGGCGACAGTTTATAGCAGGAAGTGACGGTGTTACTGCGATAAATAAAAGAAAAGCTATGCGATGGCCCATGCTTTCGCAATTTCTTCCTTAAGGCAATATATATTCATAAGACTGCCATAATAAATACGCGATTTTATTATTGCGGCCCGATTTTGAAGACACCTCCTGAAGTTATATGCGCTACGTCTACGTAGTAACATATACACACTACGTACAACATATCTGATCGGAATATATTATTTTAAAAATATACCAGCTCTACAAGCTGGAAGATCACGTGTTTCATTGCTGATGACGACAATGGATTTTCCAATTGACCTAATCCTTCCAACCGCACTATGGCGTTGGATTCGATTCAGACTATAACAGAAATGAGTATCTGGAATATTCCTGTGCGTAAAGGGGGGGGGGGGTCGGGGCATAAGCCTGACAACCTCGCCACCCTCTGTGAGGCGATGGTCTAGAAAATGTGGGAGCCTCGACGTCTCACGGCCTGTTACAGGGACAGTTTCCCCATCACTCCCAAAGAAGTAATAATGACTACACCTAAAAACATTCAAGGACTTTTATTTATTTATGATTTATTTCACGACCTTGTTAGTAGCTCAGACTGCACAGCGTGGAATGGTAGTGACTAGTGGATAACGAATTGGCAACAATATGGAAGGAAGCAATTGCAGTCTATTCAAGTTACTATCCTAGCATATACATCTTGCTGCAGCATGAAGGGGAACAGAGAATGGAGAGAGAATGGCGAGGGAGATAGTGAAAGGGAAGAAACAAATTTGTCTCTGCTTTTGAAGGTCCACAGGCGGTATCCGATTGTCCTTCTGGTAGACGTGCGTTTGAAGGATGGTAAAAATTTAGGAAGTGAAGAATATAAAGGGTCAAGATACGGGGATTGTTACGAACAGAGAAAATGAGTTCAGCGGGAACTTTACTGAATATGATCGGAATTCATTTTGATGTTCCCGTTGGGAGGATTGCTTGTGAAACACTCAGTGTAAAGTGTAATTCGGGTAACAAATCAGCATTTGCTCAAGGAGCGATGAAAAGTGTGGAAAACCTTAATCGAGTGGGATACAGCATGAAATTCACGTAAACAGTTAACTAGAGATCCAGGTCATACCTCACAGGAAACACATTACGTCTCCGCTACAGAACCCAGCCGGTTAATGCTGTTTAGGGAAACAGTCGCTGTTTATTGTGAGAACCATATGGAACACACAAATACACTGTTTGGGCAGAATGTAGAGACTTTATATATAAGAACCCAGCTCGTACCTCAAAGGAAACACATTACGTATCCGCTACAGAGACCAACCGGTTAATGATGTTTAGGGAAACAGTCGCTGTTTATTGTGAGAACCAAACGGAACACACAAATGCACTGTGGGCAGAATGCAGAGACTTTATATATAAGAATTCAGTTCTCACCTCAAAGGAAACACATTACGTCTCCGCTACAGAGACCAACCGGTTAATGCTGTTTAGGGAAACAGTCGCTGTTTGTTGTGAGAACCAAACGGAACATACAAATACACCGTGTGGGCAAAATGCAGAGTTTGAATTATGTCACAAAAAGATGCAAGTTTAGTTACCACGTTAAATGGTTAAGTTAGAGCATTCTAAATATAGGCCCGGCCTTGTATGAGCTTTGAGCTACTGGAAGGTGAGCACATTCTGGAAATGGCCGTGCAAGAAATTGTGGACATAAATCACAAGCATACTGGAAATATCCAAAGAAAATAGCAGCCCACATAATATCAAGCACGGCTTTATTTCATCGTGCCATTGTTGCGCAAGTTGGCATCCATGTAAAACCCGAGTGTTAATTTCCCTTTACACTTGCCGCAGTTTCATTTTGCTCTCGGTGATGGCGCTACAATCGATTGCAGACCACGGCATACAAAACCTCGGGATAAAAAATATCACACAGGACACATAATAGAGGGCCATTAATGTACAAACTCGCGTACTTTATCAGAAAGCTCTTCTCTCGTTGTTAACCTGCTTGAATTTATAGCCGGCAGCTTCTGCAGCACCGAACTCTGGCGCTGTGTATACGTAATTAAAAAACAATTGGACATCAGTTTTCCTCTAACACGAATGTGAGTTATGAAGCAGGGACGCGTAATGCGAACCCGCGTTATATGAGCAGAGTTGGGCGTATCAAATGGTTTGAAAGGGCTGAGATTTCGGCGGTGGGGGGGGGGGTGAGGCATTTGTCGCCATCTTGGATTTTCGAAAACAGTCTAAATCGAAGATAAGACGAAAATGTGCCAAACATTTCTAAGAAAAAATACTAAATTTTTTTGAACAAGTTTCATAGAGATTGGCTCAGCCATGCAAATGGTAATAGGGAGAATTCACCGACACAGCATGGAGATTGCATAAGCCTGCTTTAAGAATGCAGACTTAAAATGATTCCTATTTATGGGTTTAGATTTACTGACCATTTACAGGTAGTGACTACAAATAACTATAACACTATCGCTGATATCTACAATTTCCCAATCACTCCAGCACACGCTCCGTGTTTTCAGTCTGCTTTCACTAGTCGTCACTAGATTTTTACATAGTAACTACAAGTCTCACTGAATTACACATTCCACACACTACAACACATACATAAAGTCTGTCTTCATCAGACGTTTCCAGGTAATGGATTTTAGCTCTGTCTGCTTACGCCCTACCGTCTGAAGTCTTGCTCCAAATAAGTGTTCTATCAACAGCCTGACTTTCAACTGAGAGCATTCAAAGTCAAAGTCACATTGCGGCTGACAGTCAGTAGGTCTTGGTGCTGAGCCCCTTGAGGCACACGACCAGAGATTTGTTTAACTGAACCCTTACGGCCGTAGTCCTTATGTAACGTCTTCTCTGACGTAATAAAGGGAACCCCACTCCAACACACCTACAACTGTCTAATAGTAACAAAAATTTGGTCTTGGGCCCCAGATGGGAGCTTGACACCAAGATAGACTGACCGACTGACCGTTGGTCGTAACATGACTTTGACTTATTGTGGTGAGGTGGCTGGTGAGTTAGTGAGCTGCGGCAGTTCAGTTGTTGTGGGCCGTTGCTGAAAGCGGGGACAACTGTGGAACCCAGAGGAACAGGGACGTCCATCGTTGGAAGCCGCTACCAAGCAACGGTAGCGAAGACGTGACTGTGGACACTGGTGTGTTTGTGTGTAATATTAAGCTGTAAAGTGTAGCATCAAAGCCTCCAATAAATCCGATCATCAAACCAAACCCCGTCTAAAGACACTCCGTCGCGTGACAATATATATGTCAGATATTATGTAAATATGAGGACGTGAGATGAACGGCACGAAAGCAGCAACAATGTGCACCAATGAACAAAACAAATGAATAACAATTCCATTTAGCTGCAACACGATTCGTGCTTGCACAGACCGGTTGCCCGTGAACATTTATCAAATGAAATTTCTGCGTTCTTACACGGCGAGTTGCACAAAACGTTGTTCAGTTAATGTAGCCGTGAAATCCGATGCAAACAAACCAATTCTATTTCCGACTTGTTTCATGAAGGCAAAAAATATATACGCAAATGTTATGTGTTTTATATAAAGTGTTCCAAACAGGAAAGCGAAACAATATCAGGCAGCGTATCTCATTTCTGTTATGACAGTCAATAAAAGTAATTCCAGCCCAGCCAGAATTTCCTTTTCTACGAATCAGACGCAATAATCGACTATGCCCACACAATTTTCGCCATAATTGCGGCGCATGTTACCGCAACAGTGGCCTATATCCAGCGGATCAAATTTGCAATTATCATCTGATTTGTAACAGAAGTTCATGAGGCACATCAACACGGATTAAGCTCTTCCTTTGTGCCTGTTAAGATTAGAAATGTTTGATAGACGTGACGCCGTGTAGCCCGATAAAAGTTCACCGACGGTTCGGAGGTACGGAATGACTCCTTCTTCAGGGCTCAACAGTAGGCCACGCAACGAAACAACAAGAAATTCAGCTCTTGATGTAAAAAGAAACACACGAACACAAAATTATCCTTAGAAATGACATTACGTGAGCGGGAAATATACCGAGCGGATTCACACAGCGGTAACAATTTAAAATGGAATTCCGGAAATTATCTGTTCGAATCCCTGCCGGGACACCGGCTAGAGTGATTAAGATTTCCCGTGGTTTTCATCAGTTCTTGCAGGCACATGTAGGAATAGTATCTCGATTTAGGTCATCGGCGTTTCCTTCCATATCCACTACAATCCATTATTCATCTGTTGTCCTATAATTCAATGCTATACAGAATGTTCCAAGGAGAAATTTCAAGATTCTGGGAGGTCATGGTATCCGTCATTCTAGGCAAAGAAGTGTATATGTGCGTGTTCTATTCCGAACGGTTTCCGAGATAGAGCCATTTCACTGTACACTGTACAGACGAGCAACACGCCATGTCCTCACACGAGTTGCAAAGTGCATTGATGTTGACGGTGGAATTTTCGAAAATAAATTATACTAAGCAAACTGCACCAACTTTGTCACTTCAACAATAAATACGGGCATTAGAAACAGTACGTAACATCTCTTTCTTATCAACAGGTTTGGAACTGTACGGTGAAACAGCTCTATCTCGGAACCCGTTCGGAATAGGACTCGTGTACATACGTGCATACACGTTTTGCTTAGAATGACCGATACTGTGACCTTTCCTCCTGGGACACTCTGTATAGTCTAGCTGCTGACAGAGTTGCACAGTAAACCACAAAAAGATCGCCACTTACATAGAATTATTCTTACATGACCATCAAGCAAATATGGCCTCATAAAATTCATACCATTATCAGGGGACTCTCTGGGACGTCCATTCGCAATCTGCTGGACTCCATGGCGTGAAGTCAAGTGACTTTTCTGCTCCTACATATATTTCATCTGCAATCGACTTATGCCGGAGCAGCGGGGCATTTTCCGTGACTGATACCACGGGTCATGTGATCCCCGCTTGGAAACCAATGTCCTGCATCACCACTTAACGCCCCTAATGACCCTCTGACAAATGTTAGACAGCAGCGCTTAGNGGGGGGGGGTAGATAACAGCCACAACACAGTAACGGCGTACGTCTGTAAGCAACAGACGGGCAACTGCCTTGTCTCGTGTTTGGGATGTCCCCAGTTCGAATTTCCGCTCGAACACAGCCGTCCTGAAAGGAGAATACTTGTCGTTTTACTCAGTCCCTCTAGGGACACACGGAAAATACTTCCATAACGTCATGACCTCTTGATCAGGGGGAGTGCTCACCGGCATTGATGAAGCAAAACATAGCCCCAAATAACTCAGAAAACAAATGAATGGAAAATGTAATTACATGGGGAGTACCGATGAAAATAAATAGAGAAATCACTACAATAAATTTCTTCCTCTGTCAGAAGCTGAAATCCAGGGTCTCCTTCATCCAGCTGAAGCCAATCTTGGGTATTCCCTTGCGAGCTTTCAGTCTCTCCAGTTGCCCTCAACACAGCCTGAAAGTCTCTTGCTCCTAAGTTCCACGTGTCTTTTAAAGTGCGTACTGAACTGTGAATAGAATTTTTCATTTTGTCCACATTTCGGTCCGGATCAGCTGTAACCGGATTAGCGAGGGTTTACTGCAAATCTAATCAACCGTTCATTCGATGCCGAACACCATGGGCAGCGATATGCAGTGAAATCAGGTAAATTTTACAACTAACAGATGATGAATTAGAAAGGATTTGGAAATAAAGGCGATCCTTTCCGGGGATCAAATCGAGGAGCTCCCAAAAACGATTCCATGACGTTACCGCTGTAATATTTCTGCAAGTTCGTGGATCTGGCAACAGCCTGCCTTCGGCTGTCGTCATTGCTTACATGAGCTTCGAGAACCGGGATAGCTCAGTCTGTATGGCGACAGGCTACGGGTTGGAGGGCCGTGCTTCGATTCCTGGCACTGGCAAGAGACTGTTCTCCTCTCGACATCGTCCAGACCAGCTCTGGGCCCTTCCAGCCCCTCATACAAGAAGAGGGGGTATTTCCCCGAGGGTAAAGCGGTCGGGGCGTGAACCTGAAGACTAACCTCCACGTAGGGCCGAGGTCAGTAATGGTGGAGCTACACCCCACTTGCCCAAATGCCTTCATGACAGTGCTTAATTAAGCACTTTACATTCCCTTCATGAAACCTGCATTTTTCCAATATTGCATGTTGCGTTGGGATTGCTCATATGAAAAAAGAAAGCAAGAAAAGTCTGGAGAGTACTATCGTCATGTAGTTCCGAGAGAATCTGATGATTCGGAGGAAGTTATCGATTCCATCTTCAGGGTTCAAAAGTAAGCCAAGCAAAAAAAAACAGTAATAGCAGGAGAGCTCATCTTACCGCCTGACTATTTCTTGGCTATGTGTTCCTCCGAAACGTCGTTCTCTGTCCGAAGTACACGACGTTAACATCTATAAGCGCATACACTTCAAATTGCAACATCTTCCGGGCATTAGAACGCGCTTCAGCAGGTCGCACGAAGAGCCTAACTTTCTCTTTTGTTTAACAGCAGAAAAAATCCGCAAGAGCCATTACTCATTATCCCATTAAAAATCTGCCGTCGACTCAACAATACATAACCTGTAAATCAACGTCAGGGTGAAGCATAAAAATGCCAAGCTTCCCATAAAGGCGAGTTTAAACATAAGACTGCTGCTATTCTTTCATAAGGAACCCTCCCCCCCCCTTTCATGTTTCTTCCATATTAAAATCCTTCACCTGGGCCTGCATTGTTCGACAAAAAAACTGTGTGCTTATAACAAGACAAGGGAAAAAGGGATGTGCAAATTAAATCTATAAAATTAAAAACTACCCTCAAAGTGCAAGCTTTTTGTTTAGATACAGCTGACAGTTCGGCAACCTCGGAGACACAAAAGTCCCTGTGTGCTGAATAAGATATCCCCGGCACGGCCATCTTGCATCCCGTCGCGCGTCGGAAACAGAATGCAGTCATTTACTGGTCGTGACGCACTCAGTGATATTCTGATAATGATCCACGTCACTACAGGGTGATGACGCACTGTGATGATTTAGTTCAATAAGGATGATAACGCACAAAGGCGTATGGGGAGTGGACGTATAGATCCACGTATTCCTAACCTTCTTGAGTGGTCTTGCCTTGGACCGCGATGTCACTGTGAATAGCATTGGATCGTGCTACCATGCTAATATTAATAATTTGCCAAATTTGTGGTATAAAACTGCATATCATTACATTGCTTAATACAAATATTATGTTTCTGGACATTATCCATCGTCCTGCTTTTATTTAAAACGGAGCGTTTCGGATACTGGATTTTGTCTGTCTTCAGGTAAAAACCTACTCAGTTGGGCCCCATCGATAGAGCTAGTCCCTATCTCCGGACACCAGAGCCAACAAAAGACGAGATATGTGTATGTATATAAGCCAAGCACAGCAAACCATCTGAGAGAGTTCAGACGAGCATTACAATACTCCACACACATGAGGCCTAGCACATATGTAAATGAACTAATTCACGGCTATTGTTGTTATAATCGGAGTACCATCAGAATAAAAATCATCACTAAAGAGAAAAATTCTCTGTATGGTGTTAACAAAAAAAAACGTTCACACATAATCAGCAACAATAGCCGTGAAATAGTACATGAACATAGGTGCTAGACCTCACAGTTGTGGTGTTTTTTTAATGTGTTGTCTTAGCTCTCGTAGATGGTTTGTGCTGTTCTTGTCTTGTATACCCTATCTGGTGTTGATGTTGGTGCTGGTGCCCGGAGATAGTGACTAGCTCTATCAGTTGAGGTAAACTGAGTAGGTTTTACCTGAAGACTGAGACATAATCCAGTCTCTGAAACGTCGTGTGTTTTAAATAAAAACAGGAAGACTTAAGAAGTCCCTAAACATATTTTTAATAATGTACCATCGTCACAATCTTTCAGATATTATGTGGCTTGTTCTCTAAAGACGCTCTCGGCGTCTGGAGCAAACAGCGTCGAGTGGTAGATTAATAGATAAGTTATGAATTGGAAAGGATTTAGAAGTAGTCGAGGTTCACGCCGAGATTCGAACCGAACACCTCTATAATATGGATCTAGAACGTCACCGTTACGCGCCTCGCTGCAAGAGTGCATGTTTCACACCCGCACCAACAAAAGCAATGCGTTTTCAGCAAGCGAAGGGAGCAGGAGATAAGCTCACCTGCGAATTCTGCGCGGAAAGAGGCAAATCCTGTTCACTGCGATATTAACTTGATTAAAAATACAGCGAAGATGGGGTAGCGCAAGGGACTTAGGTAAATAGCCTCTTGTCCATAGCAAGACCGCCCTTCCCCCAGGGCCAGGAGCAAGTTCTGTGTTCATTTGTTTATGAAGGTGCTCCAGTATTGTTTGTTCCGTCCGCCAGAGCGAACAATATGCTGGGCGCCATTTTATTACAAAGTAAAGCCTGGTTGCTAGGATACAGATAGAGAACATCCCGTCGGTTCGTTTCCCGAAGGGAATACGATTGGACAAGTACACAGCGACCTAGAAGCAAGCGCGAGCTTCATACACTTCCATTCGAATATAGGATGAAATTTGAGAGGTCTGACCTACTCAAATTGATAGGCATTCATGTAAAGCAATAATATCATGTTGTGCAAATTTAGGCATTCATGTAAAGCAATAATTTCATGTTGTCCAAATTTAGGCATTCATGTAAAGCAATAATATCATGTTGTCCAAATTTAGACATTCATATAAAACAATAATATCATATTGTCCAAATTTGGGCATTTATGTAAAGCAATAATTTCATATTTTCCAAATTTAGGCATTCATGTAAAGCAATAATCTCATTCTGTCCTAATCTAGGCATTCACATATGAGGATAATTCCGTGTTATCGGAAATTGGGAACCAATACAGTGGTGGGTAAGTGCCAAAATGTAGACACTTATTTAATGTGACAATCTCGTCTTATCCATATTTAAGTACGCACATCACGTGAAAATAGTGGCCAAATAAAACCGCTGATTAGGTGATAATCTCGTGAACCTGAGGTGCTTATATAGATTGTTCTATGAGCAAAGGTCAATAGTCTGGGAGGTCACAGTATCGGCCATTCTAAGCGAAAACTGTATATGCACATGCGTCCTATTCAGAACGGTATCTAAGATAGAGATATCTCATTGTGCGCTGAGTGGCAAAGAAGGGTCCAGTCGTGACCCAATTTATGGTCCTGCGAAATTAGGGACGGAATAAGAAACAACCTGCAACTAAAATCACATAGCTGTTCTGATAGTGCAGATTCGAACCCGGGCCTCCAGAAAACTGAGCATGAATACTAACCACTTCTCAGTAAAAAAGTTCGAGAGGCAAAGGCAGCAGTACTGCGAGTAGCCTGGAGTAAATGGTTGCTGTTTTCCAGCTACGGGTCTCTCTTGTCGCTTGGCTGCAGTAGTAAGAGCAGTTATATTGACACAAGAGTTGCCGGAGCCCCTCGCTCCCCTTCCTGATTACAACCGACCAGGCTACTTCGAGTTTCAAAAAGTTCGGAACAGGCTGTTGCCACGGGCCCGCATCGAATAAACATTAAGGCGAACAAGAAGTTCTATGAAGAACGTTATAGGAAGTATATCCTTTCAATATGCCAACATCTGCAACGAAATAAAATTCCTACCTATAACAAATTCAGTCCATACCTCACAGTAAACACATTACGTCTCCATAACAAAGTCCAACCGGTTAATGCTGTTTGGGAAAACAGTCGCTATTTATTGTGAGAACCATACGGAACACACAAATACACTGTGGGTAGAATGCAGAGACTTTATATATAAGAATTCAGTCCGTACCTCACAGGAGACACATTACGTCTCCGCTACAGAGCCCAACCGGTTAATATTGTTTGGGGAAAGAGTCGCTGTTTACTGTGAGAACCATACGGAACACATAAATACACTGTGTGGGCAGAGAGAGAGAGAGAGAAGAGAGAAGAAGAAGTGGTGGTCGTAGTGAGACACTACATTGGGGGCGGGGGGGGGAAAGAAACTATATCTCAGATTTTGAAGGTTCCCAGGCAGTGCCCGCTTGTCCTTCTGGTAAAGATAGAGCATATGATCGGATTTTTGTTTGTTTGTTTTTGCTAACGTTGGGAGGGCTATATTAAGGCGAAATTTCGATGTTAACAATGGGAGGGCTGCATGTGAGGCATGCAGTGCAACGTGGAATTGGGTACCAACTCAGCATTTGCTCTAGTACCGAGGAAAACCACGGAAAACCTTGGTCGAGCTGGCCGGTCTCAGGACCTTCCGGATACAAACTGACTTCTAGCCAGCAGTCCGGCTTAAATACGCGAACCCTAACATTAGACCCTGTGTGTCCTGTTCCTTTATTTCAAAAGTTTACATTTGTTTTTCTACAGTTTTTTTTTTTGCATACTTTGGATGAGCAGCAAACATTTGTATATCACATTTGTAAAGGGTTTTAACTGTTCAAGTATTGATAAATTTAAATCACTGTTGTGAAGGGGCAAAGGGTTGTTGCTCGTCCAATGACAGGATTTTATAATTACAATTCTTTTTTTTTTTTAATCACAACTACTTTTCTTGTCCAGCATAGGTGCGGTGATTGGTCGATGTGGCCGCGGGCGTACTGGGCGTTTAGGGAGTTGTAAATGCAGAGACTTTATATATAAGAATCCAGCCCGTACCTCACAGGAAACACATTACGTCTCCGCTACAGAGACCAACCGGTTAATGCTGTTTGGGGAAACAGTCGTTGTTTATTGTGAGAATCATACGGAACACTGTGTGAGCAGAATATAGAGTTTCTGTATGGTAAGTGACATGGTATGTATATTTACCACTGGATTGTTAAACTGGTTGTGAAAAGTACTTGCAGAGTAGACGGTCAGTCAGTAAGTATGGCAACCCAGCCAATCGCGATAACCACTCTAATTCCCCCGTGTATTCCCGGGGTCTCTGCGAGGACAACACTGTCCTTCCTTTCCCGTGAACACAAGCAAATGTCTTAAAGATGTATTTTCCCATCAGTACTGTGTCGCATTAAGGGTTTCCCAGATTAAACTCACTCTCTTCCACCCGAGCGATCTCTCTATGTGCGAACATCTCAACCTGAGCTCCTTCCTTACAGAGAAATCCTCTTCTCCATTAACTCTGCTACATCATTTTCCGCGGCATAAACCACAACATACTACAGCGCTATTCAATTAAACATAGCAACACAAACACTTTTAATCCTTGCAACTCTACTAAGGTAACAAGCACCAATCGCTCCCCCCAGCCATTCAAACTTGCGGCTGTAAAACGCGTTTCTTTACGAACGTGTCAGTAGCTATACAATATGGCGTCTCATGGTAGGATGACGGATGCATGAGTATTCGAATATTGTTTATAAGGTACCAGTTTACAGAAACTACCGGGGAAAACGATAAAGTCCACAGTCAAGACAGCAGGAGTCACGGCCCAGGTTCCAACTGAGTGCCTACCGCGTAGGAGGCTAGCGTGTCACCGCTACATAGGTAAAGTTGTCCCTGTGCTTAACTAAGTAAGCACTATACCATGAAGGCGTACGGGGGAGTGGATGTATAGAGCCACGTTTTCTTGACCTCGGCATTAGTTGCAGGTGGAGACGGGGTGGCGTAGTCGGTATAGCGACTGGCTACGGGTTGGACGGGGGAGGGGTCGGAATTCGATTCCCGGTAGGATCAAGAATTTTCTCACGTCGTCCAGACGAGCTCTAGGGTCCACCAACCTCCTACCCAACAAGTATCGTGGGCGCTTTACCCGGAGGTAAAGCGGACGGGGCGTGATGCTGACCACTCACCTCCAGCTACTGCCATGGTGAAGAAAACATGGATCTATACATTCACCCCCCCATACACTTTCATGGCGTTGTGCTTATTTCGTTAAGCACAGGAATAAATTAATTTTTTTACTAGTTTGAGGTGAGTGGTCAATTTCATGCCTCGGTCGTTTTAACCCAGGGAAAGGGCCCCCGGTACCCATTGGAGAGAGGGATGGGTCGGCCTCAGAGCCGGTCTGGACAGCATTGAGAAGTGGAAATTCTTCCCCCCCCCCAGGACTCGAAATCCGACCCCTCGGTCGTCCAGTCCGTAGCCAGTCGCTGTACCGACTGAGCTATCCCGGCCCTACCAGACTTACGACCTATTCGGTAGGAAAATTTTTCGCAATCAAAATTGCAAAGAAGGAAAACCTATTGGAACGCGTATTGAAAATTCAACAGGAAAATCTGAGAGTTCCCATCTCTAGGTCCGCTCTCCGCAGGTAACCCCGCACTGGTCAACTCTTACACGTCACAGCCCTTGAGGGACTCTTCGAAGTGACGCTTCGCTGAGTGTGCAAGCTATGAACTCAGAACTGCATGGAAAGACAGCATGATAGTATAAGCATAACAACCTGGAGGAAACCTCTTTCGCAAAAGTCGTCACTGTAATACCGACTGGCCCACTGTCGTGTTTTATTACCATCCTTTGGTTCTACTGAAAGGAATTAAGATTAGTTTAGCATTAAGTTCTCATGGAAACGACAAACCGACGAAATAATCATTATTATCTGAGGAAATCATTACACTTCATTAAGATAATCATTTGAAACACGCACACATACGTTTCTCAAAACATAGGGGCTCTTTAATGTTAATGCAGGTGGTATAAATAGTGACCATTGAGCCTTAAAGGGATTCACAACTCCCCCTGAGGGTTGCTGAAGCTCACATAATAGTGGGATGTGTAAGATCATCTTATTTAGAAGCCAGATCAGCGAAGAGGGGGTGGCATTGAGGGACGAGCGGTCAGTTCAGAGTACACAGAAGCCCTCTGAAAGTGATTTCACTACCACATTCTCCGATAGAGTGCATTACTCATTGTTAAACTGGGCTATGAATTGTGGGAGCGGATCTTCTTCGGCCAGTCCGCTAGCTGCTTACATACTGGAGGCTCCTGTACCTGTTACGCTCAAGACACCATTACCATATATTGCAGAAAACTCGATGCAGAAGCAGTTTCTGCATGATACAATCCAGTAATGCCTCACCCTAATTATCTTACGTAAAGGCTATAATTCTGCCTGTGGTTCTGTATGGGTGTGAAACTTGGTCTCGGACATTAAGGGAAGAACTTAGACTGATGGTGTTTGAGAACAGGGTGGACCGAAGAGAGATGAAGGGACAGGAGGTTGGAGAAAACTGCATAATGAGGAGCTTCATAACTTGTACTTTTCTCCAAGTATAATTAGAATGATCAAGTCACGGGCAGGGTATGTAGACAGAAGAGGAATGCATATAGGATGTTGGTGGGAAAGCCAGAAGCAAAGGGCCATTAGGAAGACCAAGGCGTAGGTGGGTGAACAATATTAAAATGGATCTTAGATGAAATGTGATGGTATAGACTGGATTGATTTGTAGAAGCATAGGGATCCGTGGAGGGTTCTTGTGAACACAGAAATAAACATTCGGGTGCCATAAAATGCTGGGAAGCTCTTGAGTAGCTGCACAATTTGTGGCATCTCAAGAAGGGCTCAGCTCCGTGAGTGAGTGAAACGCAACCTATAATCGTATCGATCTTAAAATCAAACTCCATGTAGCACAGTCCTTATTGAGAAGCTAACAGTCGCTCAGGTATCCAACAAATTCCACGCCTCGTAATTCCCATGACCACCGGTAGCACCACTTTCATCACTACTACCAAAAATCAGTGTCACTCCTCATTCCACTGTATATTTTCAACCTGAATATCTCTTTTTGTGCAAGAATGGCGCGACAGACCGTACTGCGCATGAGCAGACATATTCCGCCCTCTGTACCCGTTGCCATGCTCCTACTTAATTACCGCAGGTTCTGGAAGTCAGCGTTCTCATACTGAATAATACAAAGAACATGCAAGTATGTACATTGCCACGTACTGAGATATGACAAAGTGTCGTCTGGTAGATATTTACCGACGTTTCGGGGGGACGTACTGCCTCCATCTTCAGGGGTGACGTGTAAACCAAGCAAATAGCCAGAAACAAAAACGTTGCAAACTTCTCCAGGGACCAGTCAGAGAAGTGCAGCATCAATTGAGATCCTTTCCTTTGCCTGGCTTCTTCTTCAACCACGAAGATAGAGGCAGTATGTTCCTCCGAAACACTGGTAACTTCTACCGGATCACACGGCGTCAAATACTCACCTCCATAGAGAACCAGAATTCCGCGGAAACTGGATTTCTAACGGAAATGTTAAGGCTACTGTACTCTGAGGTGTGACGCCGTGTAGCCTCGTAGACAGATACCAGTGATCTGGAGTAAAATACTGCCGTGAAAGGAGCCGGGATACCTCAGGCCTATGGGTTGGACGGCAAAGTTTCGATCCCCGGCACTATTAACATTTCTTCTTCTCTCCACAGCGTCTAGACCGATTATGGGGCCCAAGCAGCCTCCAAACAAATGGGCACCGGGGGCTCCTTT
The DNA here is from genome assembly GCF_002891405.2 of Cryptotermes secundus. NCBI lineage: Eukaryota > Metazoa > Arthropoda > Insecta > Blattodea > Kalotermitidae > Cryptotermes > Cryptotermes secundus. The sequence goes on along the minus strand of NW_019723312.1, from coordinate 925,796 downwards.
CTTGGTGGTAAGGCGGCAGGGGCGTGAAACTGACAATTCACCTTGATCTAGTGGCATTTTATTTATTGCTAGTGTGGTGGGACTAAGTCCCTTGTACTGCGGCCTCTTCTTGCCTATTGTACCAGCCCCTAATGATAGGTGAGGGTGATTGTGGAGCAATTGGTGCAATGAAGATTGGCAGGGGAAACCGAAGTACTCGGAGAAAACCTGCCCCAGCTCCACTTTGTCCACCACAAATCCCACTTGACCAGACCCGGGATTGAACCCGGGGCGCCGCGGTGGAAAGCCAGCGACTAACCGCTTGAGCAATGGCGCGGCCATCTGGTGCCAAAGTCAAGAATATATGGATCTATCCATCCACTCCCCCATACGTCTTCATGGCGTAGTGTTTCATTAGTTATTCACAGAGACTTTAGCTTTTTAGTACTCTGTAAATAGAGACAGTTGGTTCCTCTGAAAAATAAGTACCTATTTACACGGTGTCACATAAGAGAATACAGAGCTGTTCATAATCACTGTGATGATATGGAACGTATCACCGACTGCGGGCCTTCCCCGAGCAGACACAGCGTGACAAGGACAATCCTCTCTTCCCGCCGCTTCTGTTTACACAAACAGAACGCAAAATGCAGCTCAAAGGAAGAAACGGTAATTACGCGCTCATTTTCTGTAATTACACACGCCACACTGCGCCCGGGGCAAGGTGCGAACCCAAAGCATCACACACAGAGGTGCTACGTAAAGGGGAGTGAATTTCTAAATTTAGCTGTCTTTGTTTAGATAATTCAATCACAGTTTACAGGTCCCAAGTTTTTATTTGTGCGTTAATGAACAAGGCCCTCATTATCTCAGGCTACACAGTGTCGAGTGGTAGGATTACTGAATGATAAAGCAGAAAGGATTGGGAAGGAAGTGGTCATGATATAATTGTGCTATAAATTATTTGCTAGACAGTAGTTGTTCGCCTATCGCAGTGGCCAGCCGCGTGTTCTGAAGCATGTCTGTCTTCGCCCGCTCGAACACTGGGAATCATGGGTTCGAATCCCACTCAAGGCATGGATGTTCGTCTGCAATTGTTTTGTGTTGTCATGTGTAGGTAGCGCCTTGCGACGGGCTGATACCCCGTCCAAGGAGTCCTACCGCCTAAGATTAAGAAACTGAAGTGAAACGAAGCGTTTCACGGACGCCCTATTCTCAAAGTGGGAGCAAGAGGAACAGATACAGGCAGACAGACAAACAGACAGACAGATTGTGGTTGTTCATATATACCAGTATGTATAAATAGTAGAAAAACTACCCGTTCTTCGGCGGGGGTACGATTGCTTACCTTGTGAATATAGCAATTTAAAGTCTAAAATTTTAGAGAAGGAATCACTTAAGGTATTAATGTTTACTCTTTTATCTGTGGTTCTGTATGGCTGTGAAATTTGTTTCTGATATTAAGGGAGGAACATAGACTGAGGGTGTTGAGAAGAATATATGGACCGAAGAGATGTGAAGTGACAGGAGGTTGGAGAAAACTGCATAATGAGGAGCTTCATAACTTGTACCCTTCTCTAAATATAATTAGAATGACCAATTCAAGGAGGATGATGAGGTGGGCAGGACATGTAGCCCGAATGGGGGAGAAGAGGAATACATATAGGATATTGGTGGTGAAGCGAGAGGGATGGAGACCACTAGAAAGAAAAAGACGTAGGTGGGTGGATAATATTAAAATGGATCTCATAGAGGATGGGGTGGTATGGACTGGATTTGTATGGCTGAGGATAGGGACCAGTGGAAGGCTCTTGTGAACATGGTAATGAACCTTCGGGTTCCATAAAATGTTTACGAAGTTCTTTATTTAACTGCACAACTGGCGGCTTCTCAAGAAGGTCTCAGCTTCAAGAAGTTAAGTAGTTTGTTCGTGCAAATAAATAAGAAATAATCGGAACCGACGTTTCGAATCGCAACCAGAAACTCTACCGCAACACTTGCACATCGCTTTAATAGCCGTGGCTACCGTACATATTGGTAAGAGTAAATAGCAAACATTTCTTACATTTGTCCCTCACATTTTACGAAAATAACGTGAGAGGTTGGAAACAGCCACTAAACAAACAAACAAACAAACAGACGAGATTCACGAAGCCATGCCCGAACAGGACACGGCTCTTCCATTCTATTCACCATTTAGAAACCCCTCTGACCTTGGGCGCAATATAACTTATACAGTTGGTAAACAGTCATTATGAGCACGACAATAATCAAACAAAAAGGGCTTAATTAAAGAGATGCATATGGTTTTAACAATAGGTACCATTTCAACAGGCGCCCCCCTTTCAAAAGCCAGAAGCAACACAAAAGGCAGTTAATCAGTATAAAAGGTCTGGACCATCAGCGGTCTGCCCGACTTCCTTCGGGACCCCGTCACTAAAGAAATGCTATTCATATGCATGTAGCTACTGGGTGGGTGGAAACTGCGTGCACATTCTTCTCGGCCATGCGATTTTTGTTGTTGCTTTATTACACTGTATACTGGATTTAATGGAAGAATTCGGTGGTCGAGCTTTACACATTTCCGAATATCCATTCAATCCAAATTTTCGTAGAAAACAGGGTCTGTATGAGACCAAAAAATCTAAAGAAAATTACAGTTTTCCAGTAAGTCCTATCTTTTGTTTTACCTTCAAGTTTCTCTCGTTTATTTTCTTTTCCCCATGGAGTGGTAATTAAACAAAATATTTGTAACACAGAACAAATCAAACACAGCCCAACACAAATTGATTTGCGACAGAACGACCTATGTGCTAGATACAAGTTATGCTGCCAGCGCGACTGACGGGAGTCCGTATACACCACGTAACAACCAGACGGTTACGGGGAAGTACCGAAGAATTTTGTTCGTTAAATCCAGGATTCAATGTACGCTGTATCTACAGTAGCTAACAGTATGATGAATGATGAACTAGACAGGATTTGGAAGGAAGATGTCGTGGCAAATTCGAGGTAGTTGCTAAATTGTACACCAGTCAGCATAATGACATAGATTGTACAATCTGATTTTCAATAAAGGGAAAAAAAATCGAGGTACTAACGAGACATTTACTTGATGGGACTGAGGGAAAGCACGAAAGCCTGTCAGGATAGTCTCCATGTCTCTGCCGATTGGGTACATAAGTTTCATTCATGAATGTTACACAAGACCCAAGCAGTGCTCATTAACCTTGGTGTTCAGGGTGAGGATCTATTAATTCATATGAAGTAGTAAGTTTTGTGAACCGTTGCCAAAGAAAGTAGGAAAGAACAGTAAAAGGAGTGAAAGGGGGAAAGCAATGAGAGAAGTGGGAGTTGTTTTGTTTTGGGATGGGGGGATGGGAGAGAAATTACATAATATTTTTGGAGTAGAAATTGTGACTTGAGAGAAGGTGCACGAGTGTTACTCTACCGTTTATGGTCAACTGCGCGATTTTGTACGGAAATTTAACTTGACGCTTGAAGTTGATACAAATAATATTAAAAACATTTGAACTTACAGAAAATACAGAGTATCTCTCTTACAAAGCCCAACCGGTTAATTCTGTTTAGGGAAATGCTCGCTGTTTATTTTGAGAACCATACGGAATACACCGTGAGGGCAGAATGCAGAGACTTTATATATAAGAATCCAGTCCGTACCTCACAGGAAACACATTACGTCTCCGCTACAGAGCCCGACCGGTTAATGCTGTTTGGGGAAACAGTCGCTGTTTATTGTGAGAACCATAAGGAACACATAAATACATTGTGTGGGCAGAAGGCAGAGTTTTAGTACGTTAAAGCAGCTGATACCTATACTTGTATATATCACTGTGTAGTGCTTTTAGGCATGTTAGTGACGCTGTATAACTCACAGTAAGTCCGTCCATCCTACAATTTGTAAGCGTCAAATTGGAAGACTGCTGGACTAATTTGCCTGAAATTTTATATCAGAAAAACATGTACGTCAAATTGTCTAGTTGCTTCAACCTTCATTTAAATCGGGCAAGTTCAACAGCCGCTTTACATGAAGACCTCCCCATGAACTCTTGCGGGTAATTCAGAGCGTAACTTGCTGAACATTTATCGAAGCGCAAAATGTTTCGAACACAAGCTAACAAAAGTGAAACATATTTTTTTATGTGCCATGCACTTTCTCCCTAAGTCTTACGGTTTCCGAGACATTTACACAAAATGGAAAATATGAACTAATTTCCCAACTTTCGTAATCAGCACTCAACAATGGCCTCCTGAACACAAGTACAGTCAAGATATCATCAAAATAAAATATCTATTGTTTCGACTACGTTGCATTAAATTTGTTTTATTCTTTTTGAGGCGGTGATCTGCTGCAATGTGGCTCTGAAATTAACATAAACAGTTCACATATATTTAATTTCGTTTTACACGCAGTAACAATAGTGAATACTGAAATGTAATACTAATTTTTTATTATACATTTATCGCTTCTAGCCAATTCGAATATCATAACCTAACAATGAATAGTTGCTTGTAAATTAATATTTCAGTATTATGTCGTAAGAGTACCTTACCGTGTTCACATGAGCCCTCAACTGGCAGTTGTCCTCAAGCAGATGTAACCAGTTCACGCCCCATCCTATTTCTCTAATATCAATTTTAATATTATCCTCCCACCTAAGTCTATATCTTCATGGTATTTTCATTCATTCAAGTTCTCCTATCGAAACTCTTTACTCGTGCGTGCGACACAGTTCATAATAGCTTTAACTGTTTCATGCACAACGCTTTGTAACGCGCGAGGTAAATGTACACTGAATATCTTTACACTCCTGTTTAATGATAGAGCATTTACCCTTGTCCTTTAGAGGGTTAATGAGTCTCTCTAATTTTACTTCTCACGTAAAAGGGAGCCTGTGATAAAGAGAGGGATTGAAGGGGAAGAAAGAGAAACGAGACGTGGTACAGAAGAGAAGTGCAAAAGGCAGGCGACGATTACATTTTTATATAAATAACACGCAGTACAGACCCCTTCAAAATATGCTTCACTATTACAAGTTATTATTTCGCTCACCAAATATGCCATATCCTGTCAAGAGAAACCGCAGCATTTTCGGGAAGTCCGCCAGACACACAGCACAACTACAGTATGTTGCTTCTGTTATTTGTTTCAACACTTCGGTCCAAAAACACTTTTCACTTTAAATCAACACTTTCCACACATTTAACATATAACCAGAATGTTAGCGAAATACACGCAATGTTTTTTTTTTCTTCAAATGAAAAAAAAATATTTTTCTCCGTAAAAATCAATATATGTTATTACTAACGAATATATTTAAAAATTAGTCTAATCTACTCTCTACGTCACTACACATTCGTTAGATTATATCGAAATTAAATCGATAGACATTTTCGAGTGTTGCTACATGCTGTTCTGTTGACACTAACATATTTCTCGTTTGAACAATATTGTCTCTTAGTGTTTGTGATATAACAAATAACTTTACGTTAAACATTTTAAAGCAGTAACCGTGAGACACAGTACACAGACACCTCGCATTGTGAGTGAGATCAGATGAGCGCTGTATGTCACTCGGGGCTACGCAGGTGCTGGCTGACGTCCTGCCACTTCCGCCGTGAGGCTACTACTGCTCTCATGCACCAAGCGACGCTGAACCGAGCGAACGAGCTAGCTAGCAAGTCCGGGCGCGCGCGGGCGGCCTCAACGCTCTGCTAGATCGATGGGCCCATTCCGGGAGCATCATAATCTATTCTATACTCCGGTACAGCCTGTTTTTCCCTTCTCTCTGCCCCCCCTCAACCCCTTCCTCTGTCCCTCGCTGAATGAATCCATGGCCCTCTGAGTTTGTCGTATGTTTTCTGTTATACCTTTGTCTCTTTGTTTGTTGATGTACGTTTTTATTTGTCTGAATGTAAAATACGTTTAATGGGGTACGTAAAAGTGGCTTAATAGCCCATGCTACGTTCTTGACTCGCTCAGGTACGTGTATGTACGTTCTCAGGCTGGAGAAGCACGTCCCAGCGTCCCACAGAGCCGTTATATTTCATATGTTCTATAAGCATGGGTATGGAACTTGGTCTTAACAAACTGTCATGACGAGCTGAGAGAATTTTCAGAGTCGCATGAAGAATTCTGCTTCATGGCAATGTTTTGGTGAATCCTATGTTAATTGCGGCAATATGGAAAGCATGAAATTGTCGTGGCCGGTTAAAAGACTTTTCTTGATATGCACATACGAGAAATAATTAAAACCAAACAAATGGCTTCAGTCACGACGTCAAAGGCGATCACCCGGATTCGAATAAAGGACATCCTAACTAACCTCCTATATGTGGAGGGTCCATGTTCGATACCTGCGCAGTGAACTTCAGATGCTGCACGTTTCCCCCACTCACTCCTATTTGTTTCTCGGTGATTTCCTTTCCAGAATACAAATTCAATTTAACGTATAATAGAAAAGCAAACTATACACTGAGAGCTCACCGCCTTTTCCGGTATATATCTACCAGACTACACGGCGTCACGTTCCATTGTCACCTCCGTGAGAACCTCAGTCACAGGCCGCGGTTGTAGACGTGGCCTCTGTTTAGCGCGTCAGTTGAAGTGAGAAGGTTCGATTCCCGGTAACGGCAAGATCCTCTTTTCTTCCACTGCTTCCAGACTATGGACCGCGTGGGCTCTTTCGCCGGGGGGGGGGGAAAGCGACCGGAGCTTTAAGCTGACACTTTTCCTTAGGTTAAGATTACGTGCAAGTACGCGACTGTTCCTCGTGTTTTTTCATGACGTTGTAAACACGGGTAAAACTTTTTTATCTCACGCTCGTAATTGGTTTATTTAATGACATTTTTCAACTAGTACCGTGTTCTTAGTGTCAGCCGGAGGTGTTAAATGCTGTTAGTATGGAGCGCGGGCAACGCGACAAAGAAACGTAATTAGTCGCCCCGACTGACGTTTCAGCCCGTCAGCCACTCGACATCAGAGTTGTGGGTTGTGAACACCTGCTCTGCGCAGCCGTGGGACAGTCAACAACGACGCACTGCTCCCCACTGCTCCCCACTTCCCTATTTTTACAGGGGAGACACCAATCATTGTCGGCGAGTGGGTACCGATCCTGCCTCGTGCTCATGAGGGCCCAGCTCCAAATCTCGACTCAGAGACACTAAATAAAGACTGAAGATTTTCATGGGTTTTCCTCAGTCCCATCTACTGCTATGATATCCTAGATGTAGCTGGGAGAATAATATTGTGGCGTATAGATCCGTTGCTAGGTAACGCGCACAATATAAGAAGTGTTTTCTATGTGATCCGTGTCGAGATGTTATAAAAAAGAAATAAATTTCAGTTCTGCACAGGTAGTTGTGAAGAGAGAACACGAGTGCGTAAAGCTGAAGAATATTCACTGTTAGGAACCGTTGCCAGGGAATGGCTGAAGACATAGCAATTGGAAAAAGGCTTAGCGGGTGCTGTGGTGATTTGTCAATTTTGGAGATTAGCAGTGGCGCTGTAGTTGCTTGTAGTTCTGAGTCATGTAAGTGGACATTAAATTCATTCACGAATCCAAACCCCGTCTATAATCACACACATACACGTGATAATATAAAAACAGATCTTTGATAAATACGTATAATTGGATGATATGGACTGGATTCATCTGGCTGAGGATAGAGACCAGTGGCGGGCTCTTGTGGATACGATAATGAAACTTTGGGTTCCAAAAAATGTTGGGAAGTTTTTGAGTATCTGAAGGAACTGACGGCTTCCCAAGAACGACGCAGCTCCATAGTTAGTTTTCCTCAGTCCCTTCAGCAAATGCTGGGATAGTACCTCTACTTAGGTCACAACCTCTTCCTTCCGCATGCTTCCCGATTCATGATTCACTAATCTTGTTATGTTCTGACGCCGAATGAATGAGATTTGAGGTTCTGTCGAGTGTTGTTATGAACATAGCTGTACCTACCGTTGTTTCGGGAGGTAGGGCGCTGTGTGGTGTTAAGCCTGCGAGAGGGGAAAAAAAGTCCAAAAAACACGTCTCCACGTTTAACATGGAAGTGAATGGAATGAATGGGATTGTAACTAACTCACTAACTAACTAACTAACTAAGAAACTGCATGGAGCATATTCCCACTTGAGAATCTAATTAAAAGTTAAAGTGTTCTGTCTTATCAGATATAATACCATGTAATCTGCTGAAAATAAACCGACGTTTCGGATGAATGTTACCTCCACCTTCAGCGTCGAGGAATAAGCCCAGCAAGAAACCGCTCGGCGAGCCTGTCAAACAAGAAATATGGAACGGGCGGCACTGAGCCTCTTGAGACTCGGTCTCCGTCAGATCCACAAGGAGGTACAAACCGGACGGCTCATGATCTTCACACCTCCCTACTGTGAGCTACATGAATGCAGTCTACCTACACCCTGCCATCCTCTTCCAATAAAAACAATTTTAATATTATCCTCCCATCTACGCCTGTGGTGTGTTTCCTTACCAAAACTGCGTATGCATTTCTGTAGGTATCAATGCTTCCATACATTTTTGTCTGGGTTGTTTAACGACGTATGTAGGCAGAGTATACAACGTGGAATGGCTGGATGATAGATGAACAGGCAAGGATTCGGAAGAAAACGGTAGCAGATATATCGAAATACTATCACAACATTCATCTGGAGTAACTAAGAAAAGCGCCAGAAATCCTGTCAAGTTAGTATATACGTCGTGGGCTAGATTCGAACCAAGAAGCTCCCGAATGTGAGGTTAAACGGTTAACGCTATGCCATCCCTCTCGGGGACACATTATCAAGAACATGTCACAACAGTAACTGTGGGTGAACCGCACCTGACATGCGCAGAGGGCGTGAGAATTCTCTTGACCTGTACCTGGGGACGTGGCTGTATGTTGCAACAATGTGCAGCAGCAGTAGCAGCAGAGAGCGTTGCTGTGGTAACGTCGCAATTTCCTGCGACACATTGCATGTCACTTGTTTCCGCAGAGAAACAGCAACGCAACGCAACGCGCAGTTCTTCCTGACTGCGAGCAGGTTAGCTTTGCGGTAGCCCTGGTGCTTTTCATTCGTGTGGTTCCGTCCGTTGGCTGCCCCGTGGTTCTGCA
>NW_019723312.1:910956-916661 GCF_002891405.2 Cryptotermes secundus | reverse complement strand
CCCCTTAGTTACCCTTCAACCGACGTACTGCACAAAGCACTCCTTTCTTAAATGATAATGCACGTACTTGTCCAGATCGTCAAAAAAAATTCATTTTATGGGACCCCGAGGGTTCATTACCGTGCTCACAAAAAGCCGCTACTAGACCCTATTCAGAGCCAATTGACTTCAGTTCACAAATTACATCCCATTTCTTTACGACCGATTTCAGGCTGTCGCAGCGGCTCCTATGTTCAATGAAATCTTCTGGGTTGTAACGCCGTAAAGTTAGGGCAGATTAACGTTTCGAAACAACAAATCGCCTCCATCCTCAGGGTGTAAAAATAAGCAAAGCATGAAACCATCAGAAAGAGAGGGTAAGATCAGCTGAGAATCTCTGTGTTTTGCGTTTCCAGTTTCTAAAATACCGGACGATGGACAAAGCCCAAAAACCCAGTGACTCTGGGTGTTATACACCATCATCAGAACTCTTTAGGATCAAGATCAGCTGAGATTAGCCTGCCTCTCCGACATTTTTCTGAGAAAACTGGGTAAACCCCACAACCGAGTATGGACGTTGTGGAGTACAGGACAATCTCTTTTTGCCCCGTCGGGAATCAACATAATTCTTCAGCGGTTCAGTTCGTAGTCTGTCGCTATACCGACTGAGCGTTTGTGGTTCCTTTCCCTCTCACATTTATGCGCTGTAATTACGGAACTAATGGGAACATAGACTTGTGTGTGTGGGGGGGGGGGATATTGTGTGGTCCAGTTTACGTGAAAACAACTGCAATCCATACTCAGGCCTACAATTTAAATAGAGAATTTGAACTATCCGCTAAGGGAATCTTACGGGCTGCTTCAACATTACAACCTGAGTATTCGTTAACCAGACACCAAGGTTTCACGCCCGCGCGAATATCAATAGAAACACACCACACGTCCTGGAAGTATAGCTTATACGAGTTAAAGTATTTAATCAATACGGTGGAACCCAGAAGATATTACAGCTCCGACAGTACTAATATCTATAAATTGGATTAAGGGCGGACAAGATGACCAGTAGCTATCTGTTTAAACAGTCATTAGAGAGGTGGCTGAATGCCGTGACTCCATATATGCCCCCCCCCCTTGGTTTACAGGACACTGAAGTCACACGGTGTACGCCTACTTACCGTTCCGGCATGTAATTTGGTCACTTCTCACAATTACTGTACATTAGCAAATATATGTACCGCCTGGTTCAGCATTAAGAGACTGCACAGTGTGTTTGTGTTCCGTACGGTTCTCACAACAAACAGCGACTGTTTCCCCAAACAGCATTAACCGGTTTGGGTCTGTAGTGGAGACGTAATGTGTTTCCTGTGAGGTACGGACCGAAATCTTATATATAAAGTCTCTGCATTCTGCCCACGACCAAGGCTTTCCGTGGTTTTCCTCGGTACTAGAACAAATGCTGAGTTGGTACCCAATTCCACGTTGCACTGCATGCCTCACATGCAGCCCTCCCATTGTTAACATCAAAATTTCGCCTTAATATAGCCCTCCCAACGTTAGCAAAAACAAACAAAAATCCGATCATATGCTCTATCTTTACCAGAAGGACAAGCGGGCACTGCCTGGGAACCTTCAAAATCGGAGATATAGTTTCTTCCCCCCCCCCCAATGTAGTGTCTCTCACTACGACCACCACTTCTTCTCTCTCTCTCTGCCCACATAGTGTATTTACGTGTTCCGTATGGTTCTCACAATAAACAGCGACTGTCTCCCCAAACATCATTAACCGGTTGGTCTCTATAGCGGAGACGTAATGTGTTTCCTGTGAGGTACGGACTGAATTCTTGTATATAAAGTCTCTGCATTCTGCCCACACAGTGTATTTGTGTGTTCCGTATGATTCTCACAATAAACAGCGACTGTTTCCCCAAACAGCATTAACTGGTTGGGCTTTGTGCACATCCGCGTTTTCTTGACCTCGACACTAGTTGAAGGTAAGTGGTCAGCTTCATGCCTCGGCTGCTTCAACCCCGGGGAAAGAGCCCCCGGTAAGGAAAATCAGGAAACACTCAGTGAACATAACCTGTCTCCATGTTGAGCATTTCAGGCTCCCAGTCTGGCACGTGGGTGGAGATGCAGCTCTCAAGTTGAATGCAATATAACCATCGTTCTCGTCTCCACGACATGCAAAAAAAAAACGAAATTACATTTCGATAATTATTGACATAAGAACATGGTGTGACTTCTACCGTGACACTGCAACCCGTATTTATCTCAGACTCTAGTAATTACAAGCCTCTCCAATTAATACGTCAGATATATCGATTTCTGTGACAATCGATACGTGGTTCAGACGTCACAAAAACATGACAGCAAGTTGGCGTAGCGCGTTCCGTCTTGAGGAGCTGTGCTTAATGTTTCCTTGCCTGGTTTACTCGTCGACCCTGAAGATAGAGGCAATATGTTCCTTGGTTGAGGCACTGTACTACAGGCCGCTAGGTCGCTGGTTCGATTCCCGATGTCACTGGATTTTTTCAATTTCCCTAATCCTACCAGCCGCACTATGGCCCTGGGGCCGACTGACCCTCTAACAGAAATGAATACCAGGGATCTTCCTGGGGGTAAAGGGTGGCCGGATAATAAGGCTGACAGCCTCACCGCCATCTGTGAAACGAGTGTCTAGAGAAAATGTGGGAGCCTCGACGTCTCACAACACTATTAGCCTTCAAGGCCTGTTACAAGGATAAGGTAAAGATCTTATGTGATTTGCACAATGACATAATAAATAGAAGGAACTTCACGGACACTCGGTATAGTGACCTAACTACGTTAGCGTAAACTGCAATTGCAAAATACGATACCGATATTTTCTGTCTCCCTGTACCATGAACTGGAACAAGAGCGTACATTTTCTCCAACTTCAGCAAAGAGCAGTAGCAGACTTGAGAAGTTCTGTGACCCAAATACAGCACTACATAAATTATCAGAACTGTTTGTGGATTAATACATTATTCATCCTGGCGATTGCGCTGTTCAGACACAAAGTCCGGACCATCACGTACAGTCTGGAGGTCAGACTCCAAGACGCACGACTATCCCTAGGGACAAAATGTAATATGTCTTCACTGCCGTGTGTTTGAAAAGGTTATAAATGATAAGCAATGTCTTCTGGGATGTGACGGCGTGTAGATCGGTAGACATTCACCGAAATGCTGACTCTACTGCAAAGTCTTAAATCAACCAAAACATATAACCAGTCCTCGTTCCTACAGACCCTGAACATGAAGGCAGTAGATCCCGCCGAAACGTTGGTTGACTTCTAGCGAACTACACGGCGTCACACCCCATGCGATGCTGCCTCTTCATAGTCATTGCTGTGTTAACCTCTCGTACGAGTACAAATGACAGTCCCTTACAAATTCGGAAACAGAAATAATTCAAATTTTATACTCGGAAGTATGCCAGATATATAAAGGCCAGCGTATGGTATTCTATAAGGGGCACTCAAATGAAAATGGGTCACCATGCATAATTTACACGGCGCGCAATTTGGTAACACTGGAATTTGCTTACGGTACGAACATCTGGTGGAGATTCGGGAAAGCACAGTGACGTGCCCTTGCACACTAGTCGTTTGTTTATTGTGCTGGAAGTAAGGTTAGCGCTACGTGTGGTCGTCCAGCATCAGTAATGGAGGCGGGTAAAAGATTAACAGCGAAGTGTACTGTGCTTTTTGACTGCTGAAGTAGTAGGAGGACGAGAAATTCATGGTCGCGTGTCTGTTGTTTACGGCGAACACAGCATGTCACGTTCGCGTGGTCTGGCGTGGCATAAGAGATTCCGAGAGGGACGTGTGTCACTGCAAGATGATGCTCGTCCAGGACAGTCTCATCGTGTCAACACTCCTGATGTTACTGCCGAATTGGATGATCATATCCGGGCAAACCGAAGGATCATTGTGGAAGAAATTAGTCTTTTGATGGGAATAAGTCACGGTTCCGTACACGCCATTGTGACAAAACACCTGTTGTATCGCAAAATCTGCGCGCAGTGGGTTCCACATCAACTCACGGAGGAACAGAAGACTCAGAATGGCTGCATCACTGGGTCACTTGCAACGATACCATGAGGAAGAGTATGCTTTTCTGTCCCGTATTGCCACTGGGAACGAAACTTGGTGACACAATTTTGAACCCGAGAGCAAACGGCAGAGCCAACAATGGAAACACATGAATTCTCCCCAACCGAAGCAGTAAGCACGAGTTCCGGTAAAGTAATGATGACGTTCTTCTTCGACTGCAAAGGCCCTCTGCTTGTTGAATTTCTCGAGCATGGAGCCACAATCAGTGCACAGCGCTATGAAGACACTTTGCAGAAACTGAGACGTGCCATAAAGTCAAAACGCCCTGGAATGCTATCGAACGGCATTACCCTTCTTCATGATAATGCGCGCCCCCACACTGCAGAGATTTGGTTGGGAAGTGCTCCAACATTCCCCTTACAGCCCAGATCTCTCCCCATGTGATTTTCACATTTTTGGAAACCTGAAGATAGACATTCGTGGACATCGGTTTGTATCGGACGAAGACGCGTGTGACTGGGTAAAGACGTGGTTCCGTAGACACCCCACAAGCTTTTTCAAGGATGGGATTGATGGGATTGGGACCGGGATTATCCCTGTGGGATAAATGTATTAAAAGTTTTGGAAATAACTTTTGAGGTAAGAAATGTTCATAATAAGTTTTGGCTTCTGACCCGTTTTCATTTGACTGCCCTTCATACGATCGTACATGTTAATAGCCAGAGTCTCTTCAGTTACGTAATACGAGCAGAAGAGTTCAGCAGTAAACGGAGAGGAGGAAGTGCTCAGTTTGTACTGTTGCCTTATCGTTTTACATCCCACCAAAAAGTTGCTTTAAGAGGACTGAATATTTTGAAAAAAAAAATGTAAAACTCCATTTCTTATTTTGTTCCTCATTTACACGAAGTTTATACGGTAGTTCAGTTCGTAACTCAAAAAACACATTGTCTCCATTAACCAACCGGTTAATGCTGTTTGGGGAAACATCCACTGTTTATTGTGAGAACCATATGGAACACATAAATACATTGTGTGCTGAATGCAGAGACTTTATATAAAAGAATTCAGTCCGTACCTCACAGGAAACACATTACGTCTCCGCTACAGAGCCCAACCGGTTAATGCTGTTTGGGGAAACATCCACTGTTTATTGTGAGAACCATATGGAACACATAAATACATTGTGTGCTGAATGCAGAGACTTTATATAAAAGAATTCAGTCCGTACCTCACAGGAAACACATTACGTCTCCGCTACAGAGCCCAACCGGTTAATGCTGTTTGGGGAAACATCCACTGTTTATTGTGAGAACCATATGGAACACATAAATACATTGTGTGCTGAATGCAGAGACTTTATATAAAAGAATTCAGTCCGTACCTCACAGGAAACACATTACGTCTCCGCTACAGAGCCCAACCGGTTAATGCTGTTTGGGGAAACAGTCGCTGTTTATTGTGAGAACCATACGGAACACACAGATACACAGTGTGGGCAGACACACATTACGTCTCCGCTACAGAGCCCAACCGGTTAATGATATTTTGGGAAATAATCGCTGTTTATTGTGAGAACTATATGGAACATATAAATAAAAAGAGAGAGAGAGAGAGAGAAGTGGTGGTGGTAGTAAGAGGCACTACATTG
>NW_019723312.1:908270-910924 GCF_002891405.2 Cryptotermes secundus | reverse complement strand
GGTGGAGAGACGTGGGTGATAGGGGGGGGGGGGGGGGGGGAAGAAACTATATCTCCGATTTTGAAGGTTCCCAGGCAGTGCCCGCTTGTCCTTCTGGTAAAGATAGAGCATATGATCGGATTTTTGTTTGTTTGTTTGTTTTGCTAACGTTGGGAGGGCTATATTATTGCGAAATTTTAATGCTAACAATGGGAGGGCTGCATGTGAGGCAGGCAAAATGCAGAGACTTTATATATAAGAATTCAGTCCGTACCTCACAGGAAACACATTACGTCTCCGTTAGAGAGACCGACCGGTTAATGCTGTTTAGGGAAACAGTTGCTGTTTATTGTGAGAACCATACGGAACACACAAATACACTGTGTGGGCAGAATGCAGAGACTTTATGTACAAGAATTCAGTCCGTACCTCACAGGAAACACATTATGTCTCCGCTACAGAAACCAACCGGTTAATGCTGTTTAGTGTGAGAATCTTACGGGACATATAAATACGTGTACATTCTGTGGGCAGAATGCGGAGTTCTATAATGATAAAATAGAGGGTATATATAGTTACCACTGTGCTCTAGAGTATTCATTAGACAGTTACTTTCCTTTTGTGTTTGTGGTACTAACAAAACCACGAAACTGCTACAGCACATCCTCGGAATGATTCACTTTCTGAACATTATGATTCAAACGACTATCCGCTTAGATAACTCGTTTTATTTGACAAAGAAGTGAAGCTTCAGAACGCGGCAGTAGTTGTATCGCTTACCCGGAACCACACCGCACCCCACCCCACCACATCTCCCTTTACACCTATGGTCTCCCTGTCTAGAGCTGTTAGAAAGGGTGCGTGCAGAATTGTCCCACTTTTACCGCCATTTCACCCAAATAATTTCCTGTTTTATCAAAGGTTGAGGAAATTACATCGCCTTCCCTGCCTCTAAGCTGGATTTGAATATCAAAGCTAATTAGACCAGCGATTTTTTTAAGCTGAGTCTGCAGAAAGAACCGTAATGTCAATTGCAATGGCGGCTAGCTCGTTACGCCTCGGTGTGTGGTCTCGCCGAACTTAACCCTTTAAAGCACAACGGTAACTATAAATATATATACCGCCTGTCTTAACATTCAGAATCTCTTCATTCTGCCCGCAGAGTGCATTTGAGTGTTCCTTATGATTCTCACAATAAACAGGGACTGTTTCCCTAAACAGCATTAACCGGTTGGTCTCCGTAGCGGAGACATAATGCGTTTCCTGTGAGGTATGGACTGAATCTTTACACGTTTTTTTTCAATAGCAAAGCAACTAGTTTAATAAGTTGGTTAGTTAGGTAATTAGTCGAACATTTTGTCAGCAAGTTGTTTATACGCTTATTCATTTAATCAGTTAATAATTCAGTCTATTTGCTTGTTCAGTTTATTAATCGACCTTTAAGTTGATCACCATTTAGTTTCTTAATACGTTCTTCGTCTAGGGGTTCTCAAACTCTGGGTCGCGAACAGTAAGGAGTTTGCGACCTATTTAAAGGTGGTCGCAGCGTTCTCAAGAATGTATATTTTTATTAAGGCACAGTTTTCGGAAGTTCTTAAGATTTAATATAACATACCTGCAGCCGAAGAAATACTTTGCGAAAGTTTCTTGCCTGTACAGAACATTCTATAGCTTACGGTAGGTGTAGAGAGGCTGTGAAAGCAGTTAGGTTCCTGCTCTCACCGTACAGCCTGATAGGGAGTTGCAACAGAGCGCAAAACTGCACTTTTCGCTGACCAGCAGAGACGAGGGTTGCGTAATTCATGTGTTATTTTAGGTGCTCACTTTGCTACGAAATCTGAGAACCCCTGGTTTAGACAGTTTCTTTAAGCGTCTATCCTGTCCCTCCAGGAAGATCCCGCGATGACACCTAGATCGCTTCCTTCTGAATCCCTTCCAACCGACAGTATACATAGGTCTGGGGTTCTGGCAACGTCGTTATGTAACTACCACAGAACACATCTTCAGTTACTGAAACACTCAGTGACAGCCAGCGGAAACACAGTGCGTGTCAGTCATAGTTGTAATCAGTACCGCCAGATACCCCCACCTCCAACACTTGCTGCATAGCTGCCAGATGATACAGCGTCCTTCTGGCGGTATGATATACCGGAGCTGCGAAATGGCACCCTTGTCATTAGGCTGTGTGAATTTCCAATGGAGCGTGCGAACACACCGCTAATGAAGATCATAAATTCAGCTTCTATATCGAAACGCATGGCTCGAATCAATTCCCATGTTTTGCTTCTCATTCAGAATTTGTAACTCGTCCAAGCAGGGGGAATGTTCACTAACAATACAGGATGATTCACTCGGAGCCTACCGCGAATTAATAATTAAAAAAACACACGAAAATTATGTACAAATAAAAGAAATCTTAGTAAATATTGTGTACATTGAAACGCTGATACGGAGCCTAGTTGCCCGGCTAGAACCATTCGATCCCTCCAGCCATGCTGGCTGCACATTCAGTAACAAGGAGCGTCCTGTCGGCCTGTGTCTCGAGCCGGAGGGAAATCAAATTCGTCATCCTCTCCAACGCAAGTATCTCCAGGTCTACCAATATATACAACAGCCAAATTTCGTTTACTCTTATAAATTATTGCGCGATTTATAACACAGGCCTACAAAAAAAA
>NW_019723312.1:881118-905969 GCF_002891405.2 Cryptotermes secundus | reverse complement strand
ATCATTAATTCGGGGCCTCATCCAAGCGAATCACCCTGTATTATAACTTACTTTATCTTCGTCGCCCCTCTGGGGGCCACCTAACTTCATATCTAAAGTTTATCGGGAACTCCTTCGGCGGTAATGCGGCCAGAGCATGAAGCTGATGACTGATCTACGACTACTGCCGAAATTGCCCTGTATGTTACTCTACAGACATGAATACAGTAGAATTCGAACTCGTGATCCCTAAGGTTAGACGCATCTTGGTGCCCTACTTGTAGATTTACTGCCTTCCGAGACGTAAGGGGCAAGAAACAGCGCAGTTCGTTGAGGCACTCTGCTACAAACCGGAAGGTCGCCGGTTCGGTCCCCGAAGAGGTCATTGCATTTTTCAATTGACCTAATCCTTCCAGCCGCAGTCGACTCAGCCTCTAACAGAAATGAGTACCAGGAATCTTCCTGGGGGTAAAGGGCG
The DNA here is from genome assembly GCF_002891405.2 of Cryptotermes secundus. Classification (NCBI taxonomy): domain Eukaryota; kingdom Metazoa; phylum Arthropoda; class Insecta; order Blattodea; family Kalotermitidae; genus Cryptotermes; species Cryptotermes secundus. Next base: position 905,512 of record NW_019723312.1, on the reverse strand, counting down.
GCCGGTGAGTAAGGCTGAACTCACCGCCATCTGTGAGCCGACTGTCTAGAAAAGGTGGGAGTCTCGACGTTTCACAAACCTTATGGACCACCACGGGCTGTTATAAGGATATTAGGTTGGATGTAACGCCGTGAAGTCCGATAGGCAGATACTTACCAAGACTTCTTCTACCTTGAGGACATACGAAGGAATCAGTAAATAGGACGCAAATTGAAGTAAAACAGACGTAATGGTTATAATACGAGTAAAATTCCTATTAGAATCAATAGGCAGCAGCACAGTCCAGCTTTATGACATTCTAGGTAGCAGACGCACATGTTCGGAGGCTGGTTTCAGTAGTCAAAACAGCGTCCGTGCTGAAGGAGTATCCTACCGAAGAACAGCGTTGTTGTGTGATTTTATGAACGAAAAGACTCACTGCAAAGGATATTCATAAAGAAATGTTTCCTGTTTATAGTGGGAAGTGTTTGTCGCGTAAAGCGGTTCACAGCTGGGTGGAGAAACGTTGCAAAAGTTTCGCTGATGACGAAGAGGTTGAAACCGAGGTGCGGAAGTGGCTGAGACAACAGCCAAAAGACTTCTGCGCTGCGGGTTTCGGAGCACTGGTAAAGCAACGGGACAAGTGTATCAGTGTTGGTGGAGGATATGTCGAGAAAATTTCTTTTTTCCAGTTCCGAATATCAAGTGATTTACGTTTTATATCCGTTTGTAACCTACTTGCGGGCCCTCCCTCGTATGTCACGTATGGCGAATGTATGAAACACACGTGACACACATGAACTAAAGGCCTAACAGACGTCACTCGTCCAGTATTGGTCCAGCTTTTACAAGAAGCGCATAAAGTGGTGTGTTCAGTTCGATCTGATCTTCTGAAATGTGACGCTATGTAGACCGACAGAAGATCACCAACGTTTCGGGCTAACTTACTGTGTCTAACCCCAGGATAAAAAATTAAGTTAAGAACTTAACCAGCTTAGTGGCCTGTTTCTTAGAGGTTAATAGCTGAAATGTCAATGAACCAGATTACGCGGAACACATCCCAGAACATAATATTCTTGCATGTGGCGTATTCATCTTTTCGCTCCATCCTGTAGTCTCAGAGACTGTGGGCAAGTGGAAAGTGCGCCTGGTATTCGCTTAAGGTAAAACGCTTCCTACAGCCGTTAACACAGCCCTGTAATTTAGCACCTACAGCGCCACAGCCCTGCTTTCGGCGAAAGTGTGAACTGACAAGACACAACAAACGTTTCGAGTAACTTCACCTCAGCATTTCGCAAGCACAAGTCTGATCCAACTGCAACTTTGGAGTGAATATTAAGGTCCCGCCAAGATATTTCGGTTTCGTAGCAAACCTCCTGCTGCTAGCCTACCGACTTCTCCTATTGTCATAAACCCTATGACATGTACCTGGCGTTAACCATTTAAAAAAACAGCGGTAATTATACGCACCATCTGCTTTAATATCCAGAAATTCTGCATTCTTCTCTCTCTGACTAGAGGACGGGTCTGTCGTTTACAATTACACGTGGTCTTCGCCAGTGCAATCATTCTAGGGTCCGAGTCCCGCGGGAGCCAAGACCATATTTTATTGCCTCAGATTCGAGACTCCCTCAACCTGCAGAGCCAGGTCTCCGTATTTATATCCCCCAGGAACAGGGTCGCCTAGTACTTTCCAAGGCACTGGCTTCACTATCCATCGCCTCAGACTCGCAGAACTATGGTGGAGGTATTCGAACCCGCTTCAATGCGGGGATAAGTCGGCTTTTGAGCCATCGCCTAACAACGGGCGTGTTTACAAAGCCGTTACTTAGCAACGGCTGTTTCTGCTGGCAAACAATTCTAGCTCTCAGCAGATATGCCACATAATTATAATTCCTTGCGTGTCCGTTAGGGCCAGTGAAGGGACAAGCCCACTGTCCCCATGTTGCAATCTCCCCTCCGCTGAGAACAATGCCCACCTGTGAAGCATAGAGACAAGCGCCACAAGAAACACGATACAAGTGACAACTGGTTAAGCGGGCGAAGGCATGCAGAGAAGAAATAAACACCAGGCAGATGGGTGGAGAAGAATCTGTCCAGCCTTTGCCTGAACCTACTTCCGGTTACTGACCTGACGTGAGCGGCACTTATTTCTGTCACTTCGCATACCAGATGTCAGCAGCTGTCTGCAAGTTATGCAACTGTGCCCGATCCATCCAGACTTGGCCAGATGGCAGGGTCGTGGTGGACAGCCGAGCTGCAACCCACGCCAAGAAAACACGGAGTCACTTGCCAAAATCACCAGTCAGGAACCGCAAGCATTCGCTGTTCTTTATGAAATGTACGCTCATCACAAGAATTGTGTTCAAAATGACGTAATGTGATCAATATTATTTTCTGTCGTGTTTTTTAACCTCTTTCCCTTATACTGAACCACCCCCATTTACGTTTGAATGTCTGAACCAATCTTTATGAAACTTGGTATGTCATGGAACCTGAGCCCGTCCCAACAGGATACTTCATAAATCCCTCCCATCAGTCTGTCTGCATGTATAATTCTCCTACCGTTGCTAGGCAACAAAACGGTAAAATGTATCCCTGCTTTCATTGCTTGACAAGGGCTCTGTAAAAACGTTCCTGCGGCAAAGAATGCGCGGAATAAAGAAATATTGGACGCGTGGCCGTAGGTCCATCAATGTATACCTTATAGTTGCTAGGTAACACCTCTGTGAAGCCGTTCTCGCGGCAGGGAAAATTGCTGGAGGTGTCTCTTTTTTCGGTCGTGTCGCATCGCAGGAACGCAGGCGATTCGTTCTTCACAGAACTTCTTCTTTGTATGGAAGACAAATGGACTTGAATACCAGTCATTACGCAGTCTGAAATATTTAAATGCGAAAAAAACTTTTAATTACTGATGAAACGCAATTTTCTTACGCTCTGGCTGACAAAAAATACAATAACAATAAATAAGGGCAGTTTTGGCTCCAAATTCGATATAAAGAACTGAGATATGATGGAGAATATTTTGTTTTCTTTTCATTTGTCACAATTTATTCAAGAACATATTTCCTTTATATTACCACAGTAATCCTGTCGACTTGTACGGGCTGCACAACCAGAGAATCGGGGGTCGATTCCCAGCAGAAGCAAGAGACTTCTCTCTTCTCTCCAGCGTCCAGAAGGACTACTTGAACCCACTCATGTTCCCATTAATTGGGTACCGAAGGCTCGTCTCTCGGGGACAAAGCGGCCTGGGCGCAAAGCTAAACATTCGTCTCCAATTCGTACCGTACGTTAAATACGGGCTGTTGATATGCCTCCAAAAGATGGCTAAGGCCCTAGTGCGAGTCGCTTTCCTCTTTGCTAACGCATAATACTCGTATGTACAGTAGCGCACTGGGATCTTGCCAAGATGCAAGCGTTGGTGCGAGGAATAAATTCGGTCATATTCCTGAAATACCATGTAATTTTAGAGCACGTCTCAGAGTATTTTTAAAAATATCCCACCCAATGCTTGACCCCTAGTTTGTCCGTTTTAAGCACAGGATCTTATAAATCTTTAAAAATTGCATTTATATAAATATTTTAACCTTTTACCGCACTATCTGTACCACCTGCTTGAACATACACAAACTCCGCATTCTGCCCACACAGTGTATTTGTGTGTTCCGTACGGTTCTCACAATAAATAGCGACTGTTTCCCCAAACATCATTAACCGGTTGGTCTCTATAGCGGAGACGTAATGTGTCTTCTGTGAGGTAGGGACTGAATTCTTATACATAAAGTCTCTGCATTCTGCCCGCACAGTGTATTTATGTGTTCCGTGTGGTTCTCACAATAAACAACGACTGTTTCCCANAAAGTAAGTATGAATTAGGCCACGAATAAACGAAGTTTTTTTATGCATAGTATCGTGTATGTTCTACGAGTACTGATAATATTTCGTTGTGACTGTAAATTTGCTACGCTATATAAAGGAGACGTTTGGCTATTTTTGTTTCTTATTCCTGGAGGAGGGCTTTTAACGTCGGCCTCGGTTCATCACTCGGTATCATGTGGGATTAGAAATAAAAACGAGAGAAAACAGGGAGAAGTGCACAGTACGAAATGGTGAGGCTTCCACTTGAAATATCTGCGGGACTTGCACCGCTTGTCCAGGTAAAACTGAGGCTTAAAATGGTAAAGCTGAGATTCTATTTTGAGTGTGAGTCACAGAATAATCTACCAGAGAAAATTACTTATCGAATGTCTGCAATTGTTTTCAGAATTAAAAAAATCGTCCTTCATTGTACATTTAAATTGAACCAATTAAACTTATGGATTTATCATGATTATTTCATATTTTAATATCTGTTATAAATACTTTCCAGATAAAAAAGATCATTAAATTACAAAACAGAAGCCAGAGAAATGCATATTACACGAGGGAAATTGAACCACACTTGAATATGGATCCAATTACACAGAATGCCATCATACTGCAAACAAGTACAGAACAGTGTGCACAACAGCACCAGGAAGTAGCTAACAATTACAGATCACAAAGCAGAGCCAAACTTCATACTGAATGGAATCAGTATTTTAGTTTGATTTAGGTCTTTATAGCACAGTGGTTACTATATATACCACATTTTTAGCATAAAAAGTGTCTGCATTCCGATCACACAGTGTATTTATGTGTTCCATATGATTCTCACAATAAACAGCGACTGTTTCCCCAAACAGCATTAACCGGTTGGGCTCTGTAGCGGAGTCGTAATGTGTTTCCTGTGAGATACGGACTGAATTCTTATATATAAAGTCTCTGCATTCTCCCAACACAGTGTATTTATTTGTTCCGTGTGGTTCTCTATTAACTCCGGGGAAATTACCCCAGTAGACATTGAATTGGAAGGTAGATGGGCCCTACAGCCCTTCTTGTCGCTGCGGATACGAGAAAGGCCCCTGTCTATGCCAGAAAGAAACAGATTCCTCTCGTCCATCCAGTAACCTAGTCACTGTACTGAGTTATCCCGGACACATACAGTAATAACATAATTAATATCATTTGATTATGAAGGAGGGGGCCCATATGGCTCGGTCGGTATAGAGACTAGGCTACAGGCTCGAAGGTCGAGGAACCATACTTCGATTCCCTGCAGAGGTAAGAGATGTTTCTCTGCAGTGTCCAGACTGGTGTTCGGGTCCACCCAACCTCCTATGGAGTAAGAACGGGGGGAGGGGGCTCCTTCCCTCGAGTAAAGCTGTCGGGACGTGAAACTGACCACTCACTTCCATCTATTGCCAAGGTTAAGAATGCATGGAGCTACACGTCCACTGGCACAAGCGTTTTAATGACGTGGTACCTAATAAAGCACAATGACACCTTTATCTCCGTTATGGAGTGTAGCACAAAATTCTGTACCTGTGTAAGAATACTAATTCCTTGATGCAACCAGTCAGAAGCCAGAATAATGACGCATGAGTAGCCGTGAAAAGTGCTGCGCCGTTGCATACATTTAAGTCTGTTTGCGTGTGGTCAGAATATTGTACGTTGATATCAAACGCTAATTGGTTTCGTGGTTTTTCAATTATTTAGCTGTACTGAAACCTCAAATTTGTAACCTCACGGCGGTTAAACGCAATTAAAAATATAATCATACATACATATATATATATTTATGGAGTAAAACCGACTCATGAAATGAAATGCCTATTCTGGTCACAGAGCAGAGCTACACGCAGATGTACATATATGCTGTATATACGGTGTACGGAGCCGGGATTGCTCAGTCGGTAAGCGACATGCTGGACGGGACGATTCCTAACAGTAGCATATTTTTCTCTTCTCCATAGCGTATAGACCAACTCTGGGCCCCACTCACCCCCCTACCAAATGAGTACCGAGCCCTCCTTTCTCCGGGAATAAAGCGGCCAGGGCGTGAAGCTGGCCACCCACCTCCATCTAGTACAGAGTTAAAAAGTGTTAGAACTATGTCTCCACCNCACCCCCCCCCACATATCTTCATTAAGTGGTGTTTAATTAATTAAGCACAGTAACAACTTTAGCTTTTTTACCTTACCTTTATGCGGATATACAATTTAACAGTTCCCTGTTCCGATCGACTTAAATCGCTTTTTAACCAGAATTCATTCCCTCTCTGCCATTATTAGTAAACCTGTTCTCTCATCTGCCGGCGTGCTGCGCTGTCGGTGCGTGGAATCCAACAACTGTCACCCAATGCAAATCTAAGAAACATTCTCTGATCAGAATCTATCATTCAGGCAGGCCTAAACAGCAACATACTCTCTCAGCTTTCCTCGTGACACTCCAGTAAACGTCACCCTGGTTGCTAGGCTGCTGCTGTTGCACGCGCGCAGGGTGTGTTCATTCTCGAAACCGCGAGCCGCTGTTCTTGAGGCGTCAAGCAATGCGTAACCTGAAGTGACCGAATTAGACCGGGCCGGGACACAGGATGGCAATCCCCACAGCGTTGAAGCACTGGCCCGCATGGGAACCGCAGAAACTAACAAATAACTCGTTTGTCTTGTTACACTGATGTCCCCTGCAACCTCCCTTGCACTGTTGTGTCGGGTTGCGTTCTAAATGGTAAAATTACCCTCTGCTTAATGAATTAAAACACTATGCCGTGAAGGCGTATGGGGGAGTGGATGTACAGACACACGTTTTCTTGACCTGGGCAATAGTTGGTGAGTGATCAGCTTCACGCTCCAGCCGCTTTACCCCGGGGAAAGAGCACCCGGTGCCACTGGATAGGAGTTTGGATTGACCCTAGAGACGGTCTGGACGACTTGAAGAAAATTCTTAACCCTACAGGGACTCGAACTCCGACACCTTGGTCGTCCAGCCCGTAGCCAGTCACTATACCGACTGGTCACGAACGAGCATGTAGTCATGCTGCGGTGGCTATGAAGACTTTTTTCTTCTGAGATATAGCGCTCTTTACTGTGAGAACCATATCAAACACACAAGTACACTCCCTGGGCAGAATGCAGACTTTTGGTGTGTTAAAGCAGGTGGTACATATAGTAACCACGCACGGGGGCAACTTTACTTTTACGTTACGATGGGAGATTCCGCCGCAGTCTTGAATTCCTATTGAGAGTGTACATGGTTCTCCCTGAGTAACACAGAAGAATGTCTTGATTTATGTCGGGAAAGCAGGAAAGTAAGGCACAGAGAGAAAGCCGTGCAGTTTACGGCCCAGCATCTGCACCCCCGTTTGGAGAACGCCCTCACAACCCACCACTCTACGGGGGAGTGTTCCAGTCACTTCAGCGCGATGTATCTCTCCCCTTATTGATTCCACAGGCTGACCAACAGCCACAAGGGGCACAGGAATCCTCATCACTTTCCTCAATCAAACAACAGAACCGCCCTCAATCTCCTGGCTTAAATTTTGTTGTGATTTAGCGCAATCCACGGAAAGTCACAGCATTTCATTCATCAACGTTTCCCGTTTACTGCAGTGTTCTTTTTTTTTTTCAGATGCTATAAATTATCGATTGGAACGTAAAGGCCGATGTTTAACGCCATCTCCCACTAATAACCCACACAAATACTCAACGTAAACCGTCTACTTTATAAAACAGTTTATCCTTCCCATATCCATATCATCGTATTGTCAATACTCACAGAATAGACACGATACAATTAAATAAAAGGTGTCTGCTCGTCTGTGACCTGCAGCATAACCTACGTTCACGCAACGCGTTAACGCGTGACGGTTCGTTGCTATGGTAACCTTAAACTGCGTAATGACAAAGATGAATCTTACACATACAAATTTATATACAGAATGAGGGAAATGTATTGAGACTTCTTAAATGTCAGTAAATATCTGAGTCCTATAGGTGGATGGTAGAGAAGGGCGGGTGGCATTAGAGGCAGCTCACAACGCTGGTAACCTTCAAGCATTTTTTCAACCAGTCCGTACACTGAAACACGAAACGAGTATTTCTGAACACCTTGTGGCCATGCGAACTGGTGTCAACATAAGCAGGAACATTCTCGTGGGAACAAAGATGCAAGCGTGGGAGACATAAATAGGTACACGATGTCTGACATCTCAAGGGAAAACAACCACGTGACAGACCTAAATATAGACAAGATAGCCTTATAATGGATGGTAGGTAAGGTAAAGGTAGAGTTGTCCCTGAGTTTATGTAATTAAGCACTACGCCATGAAGGTGTATGTGGGGAGTGGATGTATAGATCCACATTTTCCTGACCTCGGCACTAGTTGGTGAGTGGTCAGCTTCAAGCCCCGGTCGCTTTACCCCCGGTAACCATTGAATAGGAGGCTGGGTGGGCCACAGAGCCGGTCTGGACGATATATCGGGAGTCAAACTCCAATTCCTCAGTCGTCCAGTCCACAGCCAATCGCTATACCGACTACTCTAGAGGTAAAGTGGGTAAAATATGGACTACATCTGGCTCAGGATAGGGTAAAGTGGTGAGCTCCTGTGGATAAGGCAATGAACATTCTGGTTACATAAAAGGCGTGGAGTTTCTTGACTAGCTGAGCGACTATCGCGTTTTTAAAATGACTGCTCCACGAAGTTGAACAGTTACTGCCAGCCTACTGACACTGCAATAGAGGATGCTCGCCAGCCAACACCGGAAGAGTTCTCTCTCCGTCTCTGTTAAGCCGTGGATGCAGTATCGAGTTCTGTCACAACGGACGTGCTGGAACGTAATACGGCCACATTAAAATACGCAGCCATTTAGAAGTCGCGTCATATTAAAGGAACTGACGTCACATGACACAACACCAAGTCACAAGTTTTCTTAATTAGCCAGTCAGGACATGGCATCACATTTCAAAAACAAGGTAAGATGGTGTGCACATTACTCTATTCTGGGATGTGATACCGTGTAGTCTGGCAGCAAGGATATGGCTTCCTAACCGATGGAATTTCTTGGCTTTTGTCAGTCCCTCCAGACTAATACTACGATAGTACATTAGGCCATGACCGCTTCCTTCCAAATCCTTCCCAGTTCATCATATATCAGTTATCCTACCACTCAAAATCAGAGTCCATCGCTCCGTGGTAACAAAAAGTTAAGCTATCCCTGTAATAGGCAATGGAGGCCCATAGGGTTGTGAGACGTCGAGGCTCTCACATTTTCTAGACAATCGGCTCACAGATGGCAGTGAGGTTGTCAGCCTTACGCTCCGGCCGGCCGCCCTTTACCCCCAGGAAGACTCCTGGTACTCATTTCTGTTAGAGGCTGAGTCCAACCCAGAGCTATAGTGCGGATGGAAGGATTACGTCAATTGAAAAATCCAGTGACCTCATCGGGAATCGGACCCACGACCTTCCCAGCCTGTAGCATAGTGCCTCGACCAACTACACTACCGCGTCCCCATTCGTGGAGTTGGGGCTGAGCGGTAGGGACAAGCGAAGAGGAGTGAAGTTTGGGGTGGCTGTGAGAGCTGGAACAACAAATACTGCGTTCTATGAGGTACATATCTGCATACCAGATGGAGGGATATTTATTTTATCTGGTGTCAGGGAATATAAAGACGACAGGCTGCCTTCATTGACAACACCGAACGTGTTCCGAGAAACTGTCTTAACAGACTTAACGAGAAATCAGAAGCGACTCTTCAGAAACAGAAATAAAGCTAAAGCGAGGTGCAGTGTTGCAGAGCGTCCGCTGGCTTACAGAACTACACAGCACACACGAGAGTGTAGAGAACACAGAATTATAAATAAAGCAATTATGTTTGCCGCAAATTTTCCAAGGTGATAAACAGACATTAACCTGAAGAATGCCATTTCTGGGTTATGACGCCGTTTAGATCTTCTGTGAACCGATGTTTCGGAGGAACGAATCGCTTCCATGTTCAAGGTAGAAAAATCCGAAAGCTAGAACCCAGCTAGCAGACTGATAGCCACCTGTTCCTGCTGGTCCCTCGCTCGTAGATTTTTTTGCACTGAAGATGGAGGCGACAAGTTCCTCCGAAATGTCAGTTAACACAATATCTACAAGGTGCCACATCCCAGAAGACATTCTTCATAGTCAACGCCGTGAAAACTTCAAATCTCACAGAGACATTAAACTGACATAACGCTCCACTGTCTGGTGGTGACAGATCTGTAAACTGAAAGAACAGAGTCAGTACTGAGTATTATTTCTAATGATTATATATGTTTACATTTAAAACTGTGGCACATTTGCTCGAAGCAAGAACTGTGGAGCCAGAGAAACAGCTATTTCTAGGTAACGGCAGTGTAAAAAACAAAACTAGAGGAACTGTTGGAAGCTATGTTTCGTTTGCGGTCCGTGCCGATGTTATATAAAGAGGACTAGCTGTTGGCCTCACTGTGCATGTGCCATCTGCGAAGAAATATTTCCTAGTGGGTTTCAAGCCAAATTTAATATATTCCCGTTTATTTCTCCGTAGCGTCTGCTATGAAGGTGTCTGATGGCCGCAAACGGTCGCATTATTGTGTTGCTAAATGCGCCTGAAATTAACAGGACAGAGACACTGACAGATATGCCTTACGCCGTTCATGGAGATGTGAAGTCAAGCAGACGTGTTCCCTACACAGACCTCTCAGGGGCCCACTAGGTTTCAGGTAACAGCTCTCGGCAAAGTTTTACTGAACTGATCTATATGGACACCAGCTACGCGCGGGTTTTGAAACTGGAAGGAACACTCCAAATCTTCATATAATAGTATAGGGCGCGAAGTTTCCTCTCCTGCACTTTTCAGTAAAAACTAGAAGAGTAAGCTATCCAATGTAACAAATGTCATTGTTTATATCAAATTAATTTCGTAGCCTTGCATGTATTGATCCTATGGGGCCATCCTAGGGGATGATATTAAAAATAAATTAACTTTTCACCTGTTGCAGATCTTAAAATATGGTTAATGGTGATTATTTATAAAATTTTCACAATCTAATAGTAACTTGGCACTTAGGAACCATCTCAACATCTGCTTGAAGCCAGAGGAAAACCAAGAAAACCTGTGTACCTCACAGGAAACACATTACGTCTCCGCTACAGAGCCCAACCGGTTAATGTTGTTTACGGAAACAGTCACTGTTTATTGTGAGAACCATATGGAACACACAAATACACTGTATGGGCAGAATGCAGAGACTTTATATACATATAAGAATTCAGTTCGTACCTCACAGGAAACACATTACGTCTCCGCTACAGAGACCAACCGGCTAATGCTGTTTGGGGAAACAGTCGCTGTTTACTGTGAGAACTACATGGTACACATAAATACACTGTGTGGGCAGAATGCAGAGTTTGTGAATGTTTGTGAATGTTAAGATAAATGAAGCATACAGTTACCAATATGCTTTAGTGGGTTAAAATGGAATAACTAAAGCCGTTGAATTCTGAAATGAAAATTTAGCATCTAGTGCGATATTAGACGTAAAATAATGAATAATGGTTTTGAATTCATTTCGAAATAGTGACGTAATCTGAATAGCTATACCTCTGTGTCTGTGTATATGAAACATTTAGGGTAATGCCTGACAACTGTTCCTATGCTTTGTTATTTATTGAAGCGCAACACTGCAGCGCTGCCCAGCGGTCTCATGTAGAATAACAAATGGTGACTTCGGTCTGCTTTTTAGAGACTGAATTTTTCGAGAGAGACAGAGAGAGATTCCATTATTCATGACCTGTTACGCTCTTGGCAATAGCAAAAGAAAACTGACAAGTGAACATCGCCTAATTGTATCTGAGTAAATATTTCGAAACCTTTCTGAAATCAGGGGCAGCAGTATAAATTTAGGTCCATACGTATATCGTATCAATACCGGCCCTCCACCATTGAATAACAATGGGTTAAAGAACAGAGTAAACAAAGTCCATGTGGTTAACACTTTATGGCAAAATGGTAACTATACGTACCACCTACTTTAACATTAAGAATCTCTCCATTCTGCCCACACAGTGTATTTGTGTGTTCCGTATCGTTCTCACAATAAACAGCGACTGTTTCCCCAAACAGCATTAGCCGGTTGGGCTCTGTAGCGGAGACGTAGTGTTTCCTGTGAGGTACGAACTGGATTTCTAAATATTATTAGGCCGATCTTCAGCATTCAGATTGTTAACTAAGCAGGTACAGTGGAACGTGGCGGAATAACTCCGAGTATTCTTAACCTCGGCACTAGATGGAAATGAATGGTCAGTTTCACGGCTCGGCCACTTTACTTCTGGAGAAGTAGACCACGGTACCCCCGGACAGGAAGCCAGGCGGGCCTCAGAGCCAGTCTGAACAAGATTGAGCCTATATGGTACAGAACTCCAAATTTTCCAGCTTGTAATCAGTCACTATACTGACTGAGCTATAAGACGGATCATCTGCAATATACTCTACATGTCTCTAAAAACTACTCTCGCGTTTCTATGGAGTGTAACTACAGACAAATTTCTGTCCTTCAAGTCGATTCTGGGATAGTATCTCAAATCAGACTACGGTCGTTTGTGTCACTTTACTTTCAACTCGTTAGTCATAATCACGCTACACGCCTGAGTTACCTATAGCGTGGTAGAATAAACACATGAAAACACGCACATACGACGTACATTGACTTTCAGAACAAGAGAAGTATGCTGAAACTGTATTTCAGTCTTTTCCTGTCACTTACGTGACTTCAGAATCTTATCTGCACCGTCAACATACCGTCACTCCAGTGACCAGAAACAGCTGAAGGCTAATGTAGCTAAGAGGAACGTTATACCCTTACTTTTATGTAATATCGATTGTGGTGAGTGCGAGTTTCGAGATGTCGATAACGGTGAAGTTTCAGCAACACGGAACGCCGTTTTAACTGCAGAAATATTTAATCTCATGGTTACTAATGTACAGTCGCTTCCCCAGAGCGAGAACTGAATATAGATTAAAAAAACATGGCCTATGTTGACTTATCTTTATATAGGTGATAGCGAGATAGTGGCATGCAGACCCGTTGCTACGCAACGACCTCGAAATAAGCAACAATACAAAAGCTTTGTTAAATAACTGCTCCACAAACAAATGTTTCCACAGAAAGAAAAATTGCACTGCAACAGGATGGTGTTTTCTATGCTGTCCGCGCCCAGATGTTATAAGCAAGCGAAGTGAGGAGCCGGTTGCGAGTTGGATAACAGCTGGGGCGCAGTTGTTGTGAGAAACTGGTAGCTGAGGCAGGGGACAGTCCGGGAACCGAGAGGAAGTCACTGAAATAAGGATGTTATGGTGTGTATGGGCTGCAATATTGCCTCAGTTACTTCACAATGCAGCTTCAAACACTTCACCTGACGGAGGCCAGAGGCCAGGCCTAAAAGCACCGCCTGTGCAACTGAATGTGAGCTTAGATACAGAAGGCAGTATGTGCCTGTTTTCTGGGTATAAATTTTGGAATTTGGGGATATATGTTATGTGGATATCAACGTTTCGGAAATATATTTGGCTCCATCTTCATGGTATGGGTTTCACTTCTCTACCAGCTGAGCGAAGACTATATACCTAGAGCCAGTAGTACAGTACACGTCTATGCGTTACTGTCTACTGGGATGTGACGCCGTGTATTCTGATAATTACAGAACAATTCGGAGGAACCTCCTGCTTCCAGCTTCACGGCATTAATTCCTTAAGACAGGACTAAACCACACTACACGGCGTCACGTCACAGAACAGAAACTTCCATAGACATTCTTCATTTTCTAATCTCAATGTTAACTTCAGCATTCCCAGAATAGAGAATTGTTCTTTCAAATGGTCTGTCATGAACCGGAAAGAAAACTTGCTGTATTTCCCGAGTGAGTCGTTTGGAGGGCTAGTGTGCTGTAACCGGGGGCGGTTTGAGAAAACTTTTTTGTCTTTTGGAAAGAGAGAGAAAAAAGAAAGAAAAGAGGGAGAAGAGGGGTGAAGGGTACGCCACTTCATCCCCATAACGTGACCTGGAGGCTAGATTTTGGATTAAAAATTCCTACCAACCTCAGACAGTCCTTCAAACTTCCGCCCTGTTTTTTTTTCGCTCTGAATTTCTCAAAAGAAATTGCAACTTCCATTCGTCCCCGCGCCTCCTATTCACTCTAAATCTGAAAGAGGAAAAAATGAAATCTTCATTAACGGAACAACCCGTGCTACATTTCGCTCTTACACACAGAATTAAGCTCGGATCTCACAAGAAAGCGAAATTCTGTGGTGAGTTACGGCGACATAGCGTCAAATGGCGGGATGATTGACGTATGAAAGGATTTGGAAGGAAGCGGTCGTGGCCTATTTCACGTACTATGCCGAAACCTCCCAGAATCACGAACTTTCAGGTTTCTGTCTTCTGTATTGGCACAGTGTAGCCTAGTAGATGGTACTAAAGTTTCGGAGGAAGAAACTGCCTCCAGCTTCAAGGTATGAATCTTTAAGTTTCACGATATTTTAGTCTGTGGTCTTCAGAATTATGACACCATGTATACTAGTAGATGGGTATATACTTTTCGAAGAAACAGACTGACTCCATCTTCAATGTATAAGTCTTCAAGGCTGAAAATGTTATTAATATTTAGGGAAGAGACATGATAAAGTGAAACTGGAGACTGCTTGGTCGTTCGTGATTAGCTGTACAATTAATATTCTTGTAAAGTCTTAGTACTCGACAACTGATTGTTATGGTAACCCCGAAAATCGCGTAATGGTAATGAAAAGCCTCACGCTTGCAAAACCCTTTATGTATATGGGAGGACTAAAGTAAACATATGGAGCAGACAAGTTGTCACGTGTCAAGAAGGAAGTCTCAAAATTGCGACTGTCTTATTTGCAGCGATCAAAGGGAACCCCCGTTTTGTTACACGCGCTATGTGAGGGCAAGGAATTTCCAATCGCTCTGGGCTGACACAGGAAATAATAAAAAAGAGATGAGAGATTTATGAGAAGGGAGAGGCAGCCTCTGTGATACTCACTGCCTCAAAATGGCGGCTCCAACATCTGAGAAATTAAATTGCTCCTCCGACCACAAAATATATCTCTTTCCTCACGAAACAAAAAGAGATTCACGAATTTAATTTGAATTCTCTGGCAGATGTTCAGTTAGCCCAGGAACTCCCTCCTTTTTGTGTAACCCGACGGTTCATTACCGTGTTCACAAGGCACTGCTATTGGTATCATCCTCCCATCTACATCTACGTCTTCCAAGTTTTCTCTTTCAGTGTGAGATTCAATCCTCACAGCAGTGAATAAAAACACTGATGCCATGTAGTGTAAGAGAAAGTTAACCGACGTTTCGGAGGTAAGTTTCACGTCCATCTTCAGGGCGGAAACAGTGAGCCATGCAATAAGCCAGGGTGAAGCAGAGCCTTTATGTCTCACAACACAGAACTCTTTGGGGTTTGTAAATAGTGACAGCAAGTGACCCGGCAGAGATACGAACAGAGAACCTCCCAAATAAATGTCAAGGCCTTTATAGCTACACCAACCCCCACCTTGTCACTGATGAAATAACATCTATTTATTCCCGCAATGTGTAATTCCTCGCGCTGTTTCTTTCTCTTGGCATCTGAAGACGTCTTAATTAAACAAATTACTTTGCGTAGAATGACGAATATATCCGTCCTTGAAACAAAAACAATTAACGTGCAACAACAAATATATTTCATGTTCTGAAATCGACATTTTCTAAAAGTGAACGTGACAAATACGTGTATATGTAGTTATACTGGGTTCTTTGCATCTGTCACTGGTTTACGAAAGACAACTTGACAGCCGTAACAAAATTCAAAGGTCACAGGAAGACTGATGTTTGATAAAAAATACTCAGACACTAGACAAGAGTTTTTAAATTGAAAAGGGCAAATTTGTTTCAATAAATGTCTTTACTGGACGTAACGTCCAGAACTTGCATGTATATGCATATATACATATGTCTGTTGTGACTACGTTGGCAGTTAGTTTCACACAGGAGCGGCAGAGAGCAGTAGCAAACGGAAGAGGAAGGTACACGCGAGTCTGGGATCATGACGTACCCCTACATAGCAGCAACCTTCAGTGCATTCCGATGTTTCAGCTTCACGGCGCGCACATTCAGTGAAATGCTGACTTCAAAGAGGCCCTAAAGGGTTACGATACGCAGGGGTGGGTCTGCTGAAAGGCAGAAATGTGAAGCCTACACAGGCAGCCATTGTTAGGGAACTGCTCTGTGAACACGTCCGTTTCTAGGAAACGGCCCAGTAGCAGTCACGTGATGGCAGCATCGGATAAGCAACAACAAAATAGCTGTTTGAAGCGGTATTTTCTGTGTGGTCCGTGCCGAGGCTATAAAACGAGAACCAACTGCCATCAGTCAGTGGAGAGTCTGTAGGCAGTCAGTAAGTTGAGAGCTACAGTAGGTGAGGCTGGAACAGTTCGGGAAATGTCTGATGTTGGAAGCCGCTACCAAGCAACGCAATCAAGGCTATGTTTGCGAACACTAGTCTCTGTGTGATATTTTATAAAATGTAGTCATGAGTTGTTTAAAGAGTTCTATAAATCCGGTTACCAATCCAAACTCCGCCTATCAGGCGACAGTATGTTGTTGATAACCGGAATAACTGACCGTTAAAATTTCAACGGTAATACCGTTATAAATTGCTTACTCATATAACAAGGCATAATTATAGTTTATGAGTTGCACTGCTGGGGTATGGGGGAGGCAATTGAACATGTTAGAAATCCATGTCGCAAGGGCAGGAAATTTCCCGAAAAAAAAATGCAAGCGGTAGCAGAAGGGCCCCCCCCCCACTCCGAAGAAGCAGATGGATGTTCAGCTGTCAGACTGTGCCCGGATAAAGTAGCAATTTATTTCTGCTCTTTCTGACAAGTTTGGGCCTTAACCAAGAGAAGATAAACCCAGATACGTTTCGATAGAGTTCGGCGCGTCGGCTCCTCTGGGAAGCTGGCATCCCCCCTCATCTCTGCCTCTGACTTATGGTCTGGTCTGACCCTTTCCTCAAACGGAATAACTGACATCTCTCGTCTGTGCTCACCAAACACGTGCAATAACTAGCGCAGGATGTGACGACATCTACCGTTTCTCTTGTTATACTGTTTTTATTGCTAGTGGGTTGCGACTACGTCCCTTGTACTGCGGCCACTCAGCCCCAGATGATAGGTGAGGGTGATTGTGGAGCAATTGGTGGAATGAAGACTGGCAGGAGAAACCGAGGTACTCGGAGAAAACCTGCCACAGCGCCACTTTGTCCACCACAAATCCCACTTGACCAGACTCAGGATCGAACCCGGGCCGCCGCGGTGGGAAGCCAGTGACTAACCGCTTGAGCTATGGCGCGGCCTTGTTATACTGGTAGTCTACAAGCTATATAAAGGTACATAAGGTATGCAGTCTACAAAACAATATTCTGTATCTAAAACCACAAAGAAGAGACTACTGCATCAACATTTGCTTATGTTCCTGTTTTTACAGACGCAACATGTTTCGGCCCTTACACCGGGTCATCTTCAGGCGTACAATGTGCTACAGCTGTTGAATTGCAATTACATTTTCAGGTCAACACGTACCGGTCGCAGTTTTGCCACAAAAACACAATTTGTAACTTTCGTGTTTTAATTCCTCACTCTCTAATTTTAATCTGTATATGTCAAGGCACAACAGATCACTGTGGTCGCGGTGCAAAGGCCAAGAAGGCCCCCCTGCACATTCAATCTTTATATCTTTCATTTTAAATTACATTTTATTATCTAAGGATTTTCAGTTTCAAAATTTTGACCATGATTTAATATATGAATAGTATGCATTCAAATAATTTAAATACACAATAAGGATCCTTATTTGAAGAATTGGGTGATAACTGGAGAGCTGAGCGACTGTTGGCTTTTCTAGGATTCAGCGCCACAGAGTTGATTAGCTAAAGTTTCCTGCTGGCTTCCAACACAAACACTTGCTTCTGTCTTCCCGCGAAATTCAGTTCACCTGTACCGCGGGATTGCCGAGATTGGGGGCACTACCTCACACCTGTCTGGCCGGATAAGAGCACATTAACACTAACAGTGTGACGTGTTCATCAGAGCTTTGTCAGTCCGTTTCATTCGACGCGGCTAAACCGTCCCACACCCAAAATACGTACATTTCTTTTCAACTCCTCTTTACACAAAAATGACAAGGAAATTAACCTTTTGTAGGCCGAAAAAGAGAGGGGGTGAGGGGACACTAGTCACAGGCACTGCACATCACTAGGGGAAAGTGAAAGAATTTCCCCTGCTTTTAAGGTTCCCAGACAGTGCCCGTTCGTCCTCCTGGTAGAGGTACGTTTGAGAGCGAACAGAGCTTTACAAATCGCAGGTAAAGGGTTACGATAGACCTCGATGTTAGCAGAGGAGGGCGCGCCACAGTTCAGGAAGCAAAACGTCGCCGGTTTCCCGCCGCGGCAGCACGAGGTCAAGCACAGGTCAGGTCATGTTTGATTTTTGGTGGACAAAGTGGCGCTAGGGCAGGTTTTCTCCGAGTACTTCGGTTTCCCCTGCCAATCTTCATTCCACCAATTGCTCCACAATCTCCCTCACCTATCATCTGGGGCTGGTACAATATGCCAGAAGTGGCCGCAGTACAAGGGAATTAGTCCCACCCCACGAGCAATAAAGAAAATTAGATACAAGTAGAGTTACTTGTTCTTCCTCAGGGATATAGTTTCTTTCCTTGTCAGTATCACAATAGTGGCAGCTAAGTCTTGAAGCAAGAAACAGCACTCAAATTAAGGAATTCAAGTTTATTTATGTAATTAAATAAAACACTGTGAATGAGGATTCCATTTGTAACCAAAAAATATCAATTGCAAAGGTCCTGCAGCTCTGTAGCAGCAGTGGCTACTGTGCATATTAGAAAGAGTAGATAATGCATTTCGTAATATCTAATGGTGTTCTCTGTTAGGTCCGCTCTAAGAGCCATGAAACAGACAGGAAAATTTTCACGTTTATGTACATCAAGCATATAGCTAAGTGACAGTCCTAACAAGGATCACTGCTGATAATTAATAATATGATTTGATGGCAGGATACCCTTTGTATCCATGACAACTTGTAAATCCGTCTTCCCCTGTACTACAGGGTATCGTTCGTCTTTCGTATAGATTTCCGCTTGAAATCTAAACTTAAGGCACACCCTGTGGGAGAAGAGGGAACAAGGGATGAGAAGTAACAGGAGAAGAGGGAACAAGGGATGAGAAGTAACAGAGGGGGAACTGAGGGAGGAAAATTTAGAAACTGTAAGAAATAATAAACTCAATTTTGGAAATGAGTCGAAAATCTGCGTCTTTCTGATTCTTGTGCGGTATCACTTAGGTCGGTAAGCTCACTTCCTCGGACGTCTGCAAATCCCCTTCCTCCGCGCCTACAGTATTCAGAGATTAAGCTCCACCACTTCATTTCGTACTAACTTTCAGGGACTTACAAACTTTACTCTCGCGTAACGTACCGTCGGAATATAACGGCAAGCCTCACCATTTCTTATTTAAGTTTTTATATTATTAACAACTTCTTATTTTCTCCCGCATTCTTTCCGGCCCTGCATCTTATCGAGCGATACCTCGAGGCCGAAGTTTATTGCCATTTTCCAACACACAGTCTCCTTTACACAGCTTGTAACTGACAAACTTTGGGCTGAGCTCCACATATCAAAATAAGAAAAAAGTTCATATTGACATACAGATCCATTTTTAGGGAACGCCTGAAATACGAGCATGCAACAATAGAAAACGTAATGCAAGAATTGTTTTCTACATGGTCCGTGTCGTGCCCGTTCTTAGGCAACGGGTCGCTAAAAACGTTCCCGCAGAAGCGTACATTTCTAGGCAACGGATAGGTAAACACGCCTGAGAAGAGAATCATTGAGAGACGGTGTATTCCGTCGCCCCCCCCCCGACTCTATATAACGCGGAACATTCCTGGGGGTAAAGGGCGACCGGCGCGTAACGCTGACAACCTTACTGCTATCTGTGAGCCGATTGTCTAGAAAATGTGGGAGCTTCAACATCTCACAACCCTACAGGGCTCCACGGCCTGATACAGGGATATCTTTGCTGAGGTGCGCATTACGGAATACTTTCCCCTACGGCAGAGCAGATGAGTTCTTCAGTGCGCACCTCACACATCACGTGTGACGTCAGTTTTCTCCGTGAACTGAGAGAGTCTGGGAACTGGCCTGAAACGTTCACAGTTTCAGAATTAATTTCGAATCGGGACCAGACCAGACCCGACGCTTTCAAGTTACGTTTATGGACCAGTTGTAGACGCCAGCCAGGCGTCACCTATACGTACACGTCACGTTCCGTCCTTTCGGTAACGGTGGGACCCCTCAGATTTGGCTGGGAGTGGGGGTAAAGGGGATTCTCTAAGCGGATACTTTACCGACTGAGCCATGATTGATAGATTTGTGGGTTATTCAAATATACTGTGCTAATTAGTGACGTCATGTAGCCCGAGTGATTGATGTCGAGGGAGGAACAGAGGGGACGGCGTTTGACATGAAGTCTTGTAGTTATACATTTCCAAAATTGCAACTACAACACCAACTCGGTCGGTACAGAAGCTCCACACTTAAGCTATGACCCTAACTGGTCATAATCGTTACTGTCACACAGATATGTGTGTATGTGTGGGTGTTTGTAAATATTCGTCATTTGTGGAAACGTAGAAAACTTACATTTACAACAACAAATTTTCCTTTACATTTCATTTATATTTTGTAACACTAAGCGTAGCGCTGTTCTGGTTCAATGGAGGCGACATTTTGGTGGTATTCATCCGCGCACCGGACTACTTTATGCATCCGCATGTAACGCGAACTTTCCTGTACACCAAAACTTTTATTCTGTGCCATACGGACCAATCTGCACAAAGAAGATAATTTTTGTAAGCCGAGTATTTTAACTGCCTCTGTGGTCTAGTGGTCAGAGTTCCTGCCTACAGATCCAGAGGTCCGGGTTTCGATTCCCGGCGCTACCAGATTTTCTGAGAAGTAGTGGGTCGGGAACGGGGTCCACTCAGCCACAACACAAACACAGAATAAACGCACACACACACCAAACTTCCATGCCCTAATGGGTTTCGAAGCCACGATCCCAGCGTCCGAGCAAGCGAAGACAGTTCATGCATTAAACCGCGCGGCTACTGGACCGGCGGCAAGCAGTCCAGGCAGTCCAGTACTGTAATCAGAAGTGACAGCAGATCTTTGGAATCAGGAAGTCAGTGCTAAGCGTGTATTCCTGCAGACTACACAAGTAAGCAAGAATTTTCCTGACATTCAGAAGTAAACAGAGCTAAGTCCTTCTTGAAAAGCTAACAGCTCTCCGGATATCCAAAAAAAATTCACATTTTACTTAACCCGAAGGTTCATCACCACAAGAGCAAGTCATCTGTCGCGATCCTGAGTCAGATGAATCCACTCAACACCCTTATATCCTATTTCTTTAAGATTCATTTTAATATATCCTAGTCTACGTCTAGATCTTGCAAATGCTCCTTTTTTCAGGCTTTCTTACCAATATTGTACGTCTCCCTTCTTTTCCATGCATACTACATGCCCTGCCCATATCATCCCTCTTGATTTGAACATTCTAATAATATATGACGGCTGACCACGGTGGCCGCGCTGTCTGGGACATGAACTGTCATCGCACGCTCGAAAACTCGGATCGTAGGTTCGAATCCCACTGAAGACATGGATGTCTGTGTGCGTTTACTCTGTGTGTGTAGGTAGCGGCCTGGCGACGAGCTGATTGCCCGTCCAAGGAATCCTATCGTCTGTGTAAAAGATTACGAAAGTGAAGAAGAGGTCAGGGCCCAACGAAGGGCTGTAGCCATTGGTGAATGAATGAATGAATGAATGAATGAATGAATTCGTTACGCAGTTTCCTCCATCCTCCCTCCTGTCACCTCCCTTTGGGTCCAGATATTCCCCTCAGCGCCATGTTCTCAAACATCTTCAATCTACGCTCTTCCTCTACTGAGAAAGAATAAATTTCACACCCATACAAAACGGCAGGTAAGCTTTCGTTTTTATAAATTTTAATATTCCAGTGTCTACACAGAGCTGTGGGGAAGATAAAATATGTACCAGTATTGTGATTATTGTACCAAGCTGTCTCCCCTCAACTGTTGCGTTCACAGAGCGCATATCACGTCCCTCAAGGGCTGTAACGTGTAAGAGAAGCCCAGTGGAAGGGGTTACCCGTGGCAACCGTAGCCAGATATGGGAACTGCGGGATTCTCCAAACCAAGTTGACAAACAGTGTTATTATGAACCCGACATTCTATGCAAATTTGTGCATTAAAAATAAATTAATATAACTGCATACAAAGTTTTGGTAGGCAAACCTGAAGGAAACAAATAGGGAGACATAGGCGTAGATTGGAAGATAATATTAAAAACATGTCTTAAGGAAATAGGATAGACTGGACTCCTCTGCCTCAGGATATGGGCCTGTGGCAGGATCTTGTGAATACGGTCATGAACATCTCCAGTGACTAAGTGACTATCTTGAGGACTCAGCTCTGCGGACAAGTCCAAGAGACGCAGGTTCTGCCCTGAACGTACTGTTTCGCGTTGTAGCTACAAAGGCATCGTACATGGCAGCGAATCACGCGGTTAAGCCTCGGCGAACAGGTGAGCGCAGATCAGCTTTCCATGGGCCTCGATACAATAAGCAGATGTTTGACACTCACCGGCAACTATGGCGTAACTAACGCGCTCACTCGGAGACTACGCAACACATGCCACCCCTCTCACGGCCCGTATCCATGGCAACGAACTCCCGCCGCTACACTACACACCTTGCAGACTGGCTCAAGCGGAAAGACATCCAGCCTAAGGACACCAGTCCTCCTGGGCGCCTCTACATAAACTCGGCGGTGACGTTGAAGTTGGTCTTGTGCCTAATTAAACACAACGCCACGGCGATGACTGCAGGAGTGGAGCTATAGCTCCATGCACTCTCAATCTAGGTGCAGATGGGTCATTTTCACGCCCCTGTCGTGGAGCAAACAGCCCGCAATATTCACTGAGCCCCAGAGCCGCCCTGGAAGCCATACTCGTATAGAACAGAAGGCATTCGAACCCCGATTCCCAGGTATTGTAGCCCGTACTTTAGACACTATAATGACTGAGCTACCGATCACAAATTAACCATCACAGCGATGCAGCTTCGAAGTCCGAGTATGAAGGAAGCAATAATCGCGCGGGACATACTCAGTGTCCTGCACAGGTGTTATCTCGGGCCTGAGTAATGCTCATTAGCCTGGGTGTTCAGGGAAATAATATATTATTTCGCGATAGGTCGTTCGTTTAGACCAGGCATGTCCATCTTCAGACAGGGTGTGATCGACTTCTTAGTGTCAAAACTGCCCGTGATCTACCACCCCTTCCGCCAATCAGGTCGTGTTCGTGCCAAGCCCTTTGAGCTTCACAACAACAAATTTTCTTTTTATTCTTTTTTCTTGCAACTGAACCCTTGCGGTCGTAATCCTTATGTAACATCTTCTCTGACGAGACGCTGAACTTTTCTCTTATGAATATGCTTCGCCTTTGTCAAGTGTATCTATCGTACACAGGGCATAGGTCTACATGGTCACGGGTAAAACTCCATTACAGAGACCAACCGGTTAATGCTGTTTCGAAAAACTGTAGCTGTTTATTGTGAGAATCATATGGAACACATAAATACACTGTGTGGGCATAATGCAGAGACTTTATATATAAGAATTCAGTCCGTACCTCACAGGAAACATTACGTCTCCGCTACAGAGCCCAACCGGTTAATGCTGTTTCGAAAAACTGTAGCTGTTTATTTTGAGAACCATATGGAACACATAAATACACTGTGTGGGCATAATGCAGAGACTTTATATATAAGAATTCAGTCCGTACCTCACAGGAAACATTACGTCTCCGCTACAAAGCACAACCGGTTAATGCTGTTTAGGGAAACAGTCGCTGTTTATTGTATCATACGGACACACAAATACATGCTGTGGGCAGAATGCAGAGACTTTATATATAAGAATCCAGTCCGAACCTCACAGGAAACACATTAAGTCTCCATAACAAAGACCAACCGGTTAATGCTGTTTGAGAAAAGAGTCGCTGTTTATTGTGAGAATCGTACGGAACACACAAATACACTGTGTGGGCAGAATGCAGAGCTTATGAATTTCAAAAGAGGTGGTACTGTTCTTCGTAGTGTTAACTTCAGTTATGTCGATTTGCAAATAACCCTAGACAATGAAGTACTTTAAAATCCACGTACAGTCACAAAATTTAGAAGATCCACATTACGTAATTTTCCCCGGCCTCTTGTAACTTCCTAGAGTTCGTGAAAATAGAACAGATGGGGGTTAGTGCAAATTAGTGTGAGTTTTGCAGGGGGGGGGTGAGTCAGAAGTAGAGGAGACTGAGGGATCGTATAT